>NC_088218.1:8090038-8127538 GCF_036934945.1 Oncorhynchus masou masou | reverse complement strand
TTGTGTATGAATCAGTTGTGTATGAATCAGCTGTGGCTGAATCAGTTGTGTATGAATCAGTTGTGTATGAATCAGCTGGTATGAATCAGCCTGAATCAGTTGTGTATGAATCAGTTGTGTATGCAGTTGTGTATGAATCAGTTGTGTATGAATCAGTTGTGTATGCTGTATGCTCTGTCAAGGTCTGACCCTTGACCCTCAGCTCTACTCTCTCCTCTCCCCATCTTACCCAAATGCTTGAATCTTTAAAGTGCAGATGGGAGCTGGGGTTATTTCTCATCATGGTGCGGCAGTTTTATGTGTCCAAGAGCTCAATACACATTTGATAGAAGTGTATGGAGCCATTATGAATCCTAACACCCCTGGAAAGGCGGCGGCCAGCTATCCTCGGACCTGCCAATACTGTCATGTTTTATACTTGTCCAGCCCTGGATGGGCTGAATCCATAGCTGTCAGTGGTGTGTGTGTGTGTGTGTCCAGTTGTGTGTGTGTGTGTGTGAATCAGTTGTGTGTGAATGTGTGTGTGTGTGAGACCACAGTGTAACTGAATCAGTTGCACAACCCTGCTAGCACATCATGGAGCTATGAGCCTGTCTGTCTGTGTCTGAATCAGTTTCATCTCTTCTGCTGAATGAATCAGTTGTGTTGAACCTTGTCAATGTGGCTGAATCAGTTGTAGTTCATTCAGTGTGTAAATTATGACAAATCAGATCATGTCTGTTCCTATCAAAAATGATTATGTGGCTGTCAGCTTATGGTAAATCAGCTACCATAAACCTATGATCTTATGCAAACAAAATCATATTTTTGGTTAAGATGAGTCAACCTGTTATTCCATCTCAAAGAATGATTCACTGCCTGCTGCGCTAGAGTCTGAAAACCCCAAGTTGTGTATGAATCCAGTGGAGGCTGCTGAGGGGAGCTGTGGCTCATAATCTGGAATGGAGTACAATGGCTGGAATCAGTACAATATGGAATGGAGTACAATGGCTGGAATGGAGTACAATGGCTGGAATGGAGTACAATGGCTGGAATGGAGTACAATGGCTGGAATGGTGTACAATGGCTGAATGGAGTACAATGGCTGGAATGGAGTACAATGGCTGGAATGGAGTACAATGGCTGGAATGGAGTACAATGGCAGGAATGGAGTACAATGGCTGGAATGGAGTACAATGGCTGGAATGGATACAATGGCTGGAATGAGTACAATGGCTGGAATGGACTACAATGGCTGGAATGGAGTACAATGGCAGGAATGGAGTACAATGGCTGGAATGGAGTACAATGGCTGGAATGGAGTACAATGGCTGGAATGGAGTACAATGGCTGGAATGGAGTACAATGGCAGTGGAATGGAGTACAATGGCTGGAATGGAGTACAATGGCTAGAATGGAGTACAATGGCTGGAATGGAGTACAATGGCTGGAATGGAGTACAATGGCTGGAATGGAGTACAATGGCTGGAATGGAGTACAATGGCTGGAATGGAGTACAATGGCTGGAATGGAATACAATGGCTGGAATGGAGTACAATGGCTGGAATGGAGTACAATGGCTGGAATGGAGTACAATGGCTGGAATGGAGTACAATGGCTGGAATGGAGTACAATGGCTGGAATGGAGTACAATGGCTGGAATGGAGTACAATGGCTGGAATGGAGTACAATGGCTGGAATGGAGTACAATGGCTGGAATGGAGTACAATGGCTGGTAGTACAATGGCTGGAATGGAGTACAATGGCTGGAATGGAGTACAATGGCTGGAATGGAGTACAATGGCTGGAATGAGTACAATGGCTGGAATGGAGTACAATGGCTGGAATGGAGTACAATGGCTGGAATAGAGTACAATGGCTGGAATGGAGTACAATGGCTGGAATGGAGTACAATGGCTGGAATGGAGTACAATGGCAGGAATGGAGTACAATGGCTGGAATGGAGTACAATGGCTGGAATGGAGTACAATGGCTGGAATGGAGTACAATGGCTGAATGGAGTACAATGGCTGGAATGGAGTACAATGGCTGGAATGGAGTACAATGGCTGGAATGGAGCTACAATGGCTGGAATGGAGTACAATGGCTGGAATGGAGTACAATGGCTGGAATGGAGTACAATGGCTGGAATGGAGTACAATGGCTGGAATGGAGTACAATGGCAGGAATGGAGTACAATGGCTGGAATGGAGTACAATGGCTGGAATGGAGTACAATGGCTGGAATGGAGTACAATGGCTGGAATGGAGTACAATGGCTGGAATGGAGTACAATGGCTGGAATGGAGTACAATGGCTGGAATGGAGTACAATGGCTGGAATGGAGTACAATGGCTGGAATGGAGTACAATGGCTGGAATGGAGTACAATGGCTGGAATGGAGTATTAAATGGCTATCATGGATGCCATTCCATTTATCCATTCCAGACCAATGGATTACAATGGCTGATCTCTGTAGTAAATAAGCTGGAATGGAGGTACACTGGCTGGAATGTGAGTAAAAAATGGCTCATATGGTCAACACATTTCAACAAGCTGGAATGGAGTACAATAAGTGGAATGTTAAAAAACATTAAATCTGGAATGTTACAATGGCTGGAATGGAGTCGATATATTAATGACTCACTGGAGAAGTGAGTAAAAAATGTATAATCTAGAATTTTGAAGAAGTTGTCCAAGGAGAGACAATGTACAGGCTGGAATGGAGTGAACAACCTTGTCCCAAGACTGGAATGCTAATTACAATGGCATCAAATCAAAAATCAATGGCTGGAATGTCGAATACAAATGGCTGGAATGGAGTACAATGGCAAGGAATGGAGTACAATGGCTGGAATGGAGTACAATGGCTGGAATGGAGTACAATGGCTGGAATGGAGTACAATGGGGAATGGGTAAATGGCTGGAATGGTACAATGGCTGGAATGGAATGGTACAATGGCTGGAATGGAGTACAATGGCTGGAATGGAGTACAATGGCTGGAATGGAGTACAATGGCTGGAATGGAGTACAAATGGTACAATGGCTGGAATGGAGTACAATGGCTGGAATGGAGTACAATGGCTGGAATGGAGTACAATGGCTGGAATGGAGTACAATGGCTGGAATGGAGTACAATGGCACCTGGAGTCATGGAGGGTACAATGGCTGGAATGGAGTACAATGGCTGGAATGGAGTATATACAATGGCACCTGGAGTCATGTGGGGGTATATACATGGTACCTGTACCGAATGGGGGGGGGATATACAATGGCAGGAATGGATATACAATGGCTGGAATGGAGTACCAGTGTGCTGGGGTATATACAGGTGGTACCTGGAAGTGTGGTCCCCTCATACAGGTGGCACCTGGAGTCATGGGGTATAATGGTACCTGGAGTCAGTGTGGACTATGTACAATTACCTGGAATGGGTACACATGGTCACCTGGATTTCATGGAGTACAATGGTACCTTTAGTCAGTGTGGGGTATATACACATTAAACCTTCACCGAATGTTCTGAAGTGTTATATTGACTGGATAATGTGGGGGTATTAATGACTCAGTCTGGAGGTATATGGTGGTAAAAAGTCAGTGTATACATACCTGAATTTTGAAGGGGTCCAAGGTGGTACCCTTCAGTGTAGGCCCCCAGGTGGTACTCTGTACCGAGTTGTGGAATATACAGGGGGCACCTGTACCGAGTCATTGTGGGGGGTAACAAACCTGTACTGAGTCAGTATTCAAGGGGGCACCTGTACCAAGTCAGTGTGGAGGACCTGTACCATCAGTGTGGAGGCTTATACAGGTGGTACCTTTACCGAGTCAGTGTGGAGGCTATATACAGGTGGCAAAATATAAAAATATATATACCTGTCACCTAGTCAATGTGGGGGGTAATAGCTAAATATGGCACTAAGATACCGAGTCAGTGTGGGGCTAAATACAGGTTAACCTGTACCGAGTCAGTGTGGGGGTATATACAGGGGGCACCTGTACCGAGTCAGTGTGGGGGGTATATACAGGTGGCACCTGACTCACAGTGGACAGTACCGAGTCAGTGGGGGGTATATACAGGTGGCACCTGTACCGAGTCAGTGTGGGGGGAATATACAGGTGGCACCTGTACAGAGTCAGTGTGGGGGTATATACAGGTGGCACCTGTACCGAGTCAGTGTGGGGGGGGTATATACAGGGGCACCTGTACCGAGTCAGTGTGGGGGGTATATTGGCACCACCGAGTCAGTGTGGGGGGTAATACAGGTGGCACCTGTACGAGTCAGTGTGGGGGGGGGGTATATACAGGGGGCACCTGTACCGAGTCAGTGTGGGGGGTATATACAGGGGGCACCTGTACCGAGTCAGTGTGGGGGGTATATACAGGTGGAAAGTCAGTGTTATATACAGGTGGTACCTGTACCGAGTCAGTGTGGGGGGTATATACAGGTGGCACCTGTACCGAGTCAGTGTGGGGGGGGTATATACAGGTGGCACCTGTACCGAGTCAGTGTGGGGGGTATATACAGGTGGCACCTGTACCGAGTCAGTGTGGGGGGGGTATATACAGGTGGCACCTGTACCGAGTCAGTGTGGGGGGGGTATATACAGGTGGCACCTGTACCGAGTCAGTGTGGGGGTATATACAGGGGCACCTGTACCGAGTCAGTGTGGGGGGGTATATACAGGGGCACCTGTACCGAGTCAGTGTGGGGGGTATATACAGGTGGCACCTGTACCGAGTCAGTGTGGGGGGTATATACAGGTGGCACCTGTACCGAGTCAGTGTGGGGGTATATACAGGGGCACCTGTACCGAGTCAGTGTGGGGGGTATATACAGGGGCACCTGTACCGGGGGTATATACAGGTGGTACCTGTACCGAGTCAGTGTGGGGGGGTATATACAGGGGGCACCTGGAGTCAGTGTGGGGGTATATACAGGTGGCACCTGTACCGAGTCAGTGTGGGGGGGTATATACAGGTGGTACCTGTACCGAGTCAGTGTGGGGGTATATACAGGGGGCACCTGTACCGAGTCAGTGTGGGGGGTATATACAGGTGGCACCTGTACCGAGTCAGTGTGGAGGGTATATACAGGTGGCACCTGTACCGAGTCAGTGTGGAGGGTATATACAGGTGGCACCTGTACCGAGTCAGTGTGGGGGGTATATACAGGTGGCACCTGTACCGAGTCAGTGTGGAGGGTATATACAGGGGGCACCTGTACCGAGTCAGTGTGGGGGTATATACAGGTGGCACCTGTACCGAGTCAGTGTGGGGTATATACAGGTGGTACCTGTACCGAGTCAGTGTGGGGGTATATACAGGTGGTACCTGTACCGAGTCAGTGTGGGGGGTATATACAGGTGGCACCTGTACCGAGTCAGTGTGGGGGTATATACAGGTGGTACCTGTACCGAGTCAGTGTGGGGGGTATATACAGGTGGCACCTGTACCGAGTCAGTGTGGGGGGTATATACAGGTGGCACCTGTACCGAGTCAGTGTGGGGGTATATACAGGTGGCACCTGTACCGAGTCAGTGTGGGGGTATATACAGGTGGCACCTGTACCGAGTCAGTGTGGGGGGTATATACAGGTGGCACCTGTACCGAGTCAGTGTGGGGGGTATATACAGGTGGCACCTGTACCGAGTCAGTGTGGGGGTATATACAGGTGGCACCTGTACCGAGTCAGTGTGGGGGTATATACAGGTGGCACCTGTACCGAGTCAGTGTGGGGGTATATACAGGTGGCACCTGTACCAAGTCAGTGTGGGGGGTATATACAGGTGGCACCTATACCGAGTCAGTGTGGGGGGGTATATACAGGGGGCACCTGTACCGAGTCAGTGTGGGGGGTATATACAGGGGGTTCCTGTACTGAGTCAGTGTACGGGGTACAGGCTAGTAGAGGTAATCTGTAAATATAGGTGGGGATGAAGTGACTATGCATAGATAACAAACAAACAGCGAGTTGCAGCAGTGTACAAAAGGGAGAGTGAATGCAAATTGTCCGGTGGCGATTTCATGAATTGTTCAGCAGTCTAATGGCTTGGGGGTAAAAGATGTTGAGGAGCCTTTTGGTCCTAGACTTGGCACTCCGGTGCCGCTTGCCGTGAGGTAGCAGAGAAAACAGTCTAGAACTTGGGTGACTGGAGTCTCTGACAATTTTATGGGCTTTCCTCTGACACGCCTTTTTTATAGGTCCTGGATGGCAGGAAGCTTGGCTCCAGTGATGTACTGGGCCGTTCGCATTACCTTCTGTAGCGCCTTACGGTTGGATGCCGAGCAGTTGCCATACCAGGCGGTGATGCAACTGGTCAGGATTCTCTCGACGATACAGCTGTAGAACCTTTTGAGGATCTGGGGACCCATGCCAAATCTTTTCAGTCTCCTGAGGGGGAGAAGTTTTTGTCCTCCCTATAGGCCGTCTCATCGTTGTCGGGGATCGTTGTCGTCAGCAAACTTGATGATGGTGTTGGAGTCGTGTTTGACCACGCAGTAGTGGGTGAACAGGGAATACAGGAGGGGACTAAGCACACATCCCTGAGGGGCCCCAGTGTTGAGGATCAGCTTGGCGGATGTGTTGTTACCTACTCTTACTTCCTGGGGGCGGCCCGTCAGGAAGTCCAGGATCCAGTTGCAGAGGGAGGTGTTTAGTCCCAGGATCCTTAGCTTAGTGATGAGCTTTGAGGGTACTATGGTGTTGAACGCTGAGCTGTAGTCAATGAACAGCATTCTCACATAGGTGTTCCTTTTATCCAGGTGAGAAAGGGCAGTGTGGAGTGCGATTGAGATGGTGTCATCTGTGGATCTGTTGGGGCGGAATGCGAATTGGAGTGGGATGCTGTTTATGTGAGCCATGACCAGCCTTTCAAAGCACTTCATGGCTACCGACGTGTGTGCCATGGGACAAGTGTCTGGTGCGTGAGATAAACAATGTATTTCATACAATCAAAAGGAGTTTAGGGTAATAGGCTGATGAATAGGAATATTTACCATGTGAATAAGTGAGTGATATGACTGAGTCGTGCTGGTTTGTATAGTGTTATTCATGTGGCTCAACAAGCCTATTTGATCATGGCTAAACTGAAGGTATGACTGGCCAGACACTAGGGTGACTTGTAACCCCATTAAAGCATTTACAATTATGAATGACCCTGGATGACACTGGATACATTAACCTATAAACAGACACACAAATGTACTCATTCACATGCAGAGGCAGGCAGGCAGGCAGGCAGGCAGGCAGGCAGGCAGGCAGGCAGGCAGGCAGGCAGGCAGGCAGGCAGGCAGGCAGGCAGGCACGCACGCACGCACGCACGCACGCACGCACGCACACACACACACACACACACACACACACACACACACACACACACACACACACACACACACACACACACACACACACACACACACACACACACACACACACACACACTTTTCACCACCCTGCATCAAAAACAAATGATCTCCCACAAGGCAATGCCCGAGGACAGTACACAATCCAGCTCCACACACCAGGCTCAGTTGTGATGTTTTGCTTGCTAGTACACATGAATAGATTTCACCTTCTGATACATGTGTTGTCTAGTCCCTTTCCTCTCAAACAGCCCACCAATATGTAATATCCTCTGTCTGTGTGAGTCACCACCGCCTAGCGAAGAACAGTGCTCCTCTTCCCCGCGTCTTTCCTTCCTGTTTGGCTGCAGGTACATTGAAGTGCCTTAAATTCTCATTAGGGCCACGTCAGTGTTTTCACCCATGAGGGGCTGACTAACGACTGGCGGATGTGGCGGTGGCGCCGGCCATGGCGAGGGATCCGTCATGCTTTAGAAGGGTGATTTCTAGACGGCGGTTAAGTCAGCCTGAATAGAGGCCTCTTGCTTTTCCCCTTGAAGGCCGCTATTGATCTGAGAGTGGCTGGGAATCACGAGAGACGTGGGGAGAATCGTAAGGTGAAGCATTGTGTGGCTGGAGGCTAGAGGATGGAGGCCCTTGAAGAGAGAGCCCCACCCCACGTTTGGTTCCCTGTCGTGCGGCCCGGGCTAAATGTGCTTGACCTGGAGCGTGAGAGCCTTCTCATCCTCTCGTCTGTAACAAGCTCTCCTCCGCCATCTTCCTGCTCATTATGAGCCACTGTATGGATGAAGATTACAAGAAGATCCAAGCAGTGGTGGATCACTAAGGGCACCGTTGAGTATAACGATATGTTATGTTATGCCTGCGGGAAACTGTATGAATGAGCATGAATCAGACCTGGGTGGAATACAGGATGTGTTTGAAATAGTTGAAGTAGAGTGTGCTTGACCTAGCTAAGCAGTCACAATAGAACCAATGGAATAGTCCTAAACAGTGCAAAACATTGGATTCCCAAGCAAGTTAAATCAAGTACACCTGTTCCTTAAATAGTTTAAATGTGTATTTGAACTAAGGTTTTGCATGAATTGTAAAAAATCCCCGCTAGAACATGAACATAACCCCTGCTATAATAACCCCATACAACCAGTCCACCTCTTCCTCCTTCCTTATTTTCTGACTACATTACCCCTGCTATAATAACCCCATACAACCAGTCCACCTCTTCTTCTTTATTTTCTGACTACATTACCCCTGCTATAATAACCCCATACAACCAGTCCACCTCTTCTTTCTTCTTTACCTCTTCCTCTTTTATTTTCTGACTACATGACCCCTGCTATAATAACCCCATACAACCAGTACACCTCTTCCTCTTTATTTTCTGACTATACAACCAGTAACCTTCTTCTTTATTTTCTGACTACAACCCCTGCTATAATAACCCCATACAACCAGTCCACCTCTTCTTCTTTATTTTCTGACTACATTACCCCTGCTATAATAACCCCATACAACCAGTACAACTTCTTTATTTTCTGACTACATGACCCCTGCTATAATAACCCCATACAACCAGTTCTTCTTTATTTTATGACTACATGACCCCTGCTATAATAACCCCATACAACCAGTCCACCTCTTCTTCTTTATTTTCTGACTACATGACCCCTGCTATAATAACCCCATACAACCAGTCCACCTCTTCTTCTTTATTTTCTGACTACATGACCCCTGCTATAATAACCCCATACAACCAGTCCACCTCTTCTTCTTTATTTTCTGACTACATGACCCCTGCTATAATAACCCCATACAACCAGTCCACCTCTTCTTCTTTATTTTCTGACTACATTACCCCTGCTATAATAACCCCATACAACCAGTCCACCTCTTCTTCTTTATTTTCTGACTACATGACCCCTGCTATAATAACCCCATACAACCAGTCCACCTCTTCTTCTTTATTTTCTGACTACATTACCCCTGCTATAATAACCCCATACAACCAGTCCACCTCTTCTTCTTTATTTTATGACTACATGACCCCTGCTATAATAACCCCATACAACCAGTCCACCTCTTCTTCTTTATTTTCTGACTACATGACCCCTGCTATAATAACCCCATACAACCAGTCCACCTCTTCCTCCTTTCCTTTTTTATGACCCCATAACCCCTCCTACCCCACCAGTAGTGATGAGTGATGCAGAGATGAGGCTCCCTCTGTGCCCCATCCACCCCCTCCAGAAGTGATGAGTGATGCAGAGACGAGGCTCCCTGACCCGGGCATAAGTGTTGTACAGCATGGGTATGCACTGACACATCCCCCCACATCACAGCTGTCTGGCTCAGGCGCTCTCTATGTCTGCAGCTGTACTCTAATCCCCTACTGCGACTTGTTATGCTGAGCGACTGTGGAGTTATTAGGGTATTGTTCCTGGATAGAAATTAGAAAGCAGGAAATCAGTTGATCAGATGAACAAATAAAACATATGTTTGGTCACATATGAAGCATTAGTGTGTAATATGTGATCCCTATTTATACAGTACCAGTCAGAGGTTTGCACACATCTACTCATCCAGGGATGTCTGTATTTGTACTTCTACATTGTAGAATAATAGTGAAGACATACAACTATGAAATAACAATGCCAAGAGTTTGTAAAGCTGTCATCAAGGCAAAGGGAGGCTACTTTGAAGAATCTCAAATATAAAATATATTTTGATTTGTTTAACACTTTTTTGGTTACTACATGATTCCATATGTGTTATTTCATAGTTTTGATGTCTTCACTATTTTGATGTCTTCACTAGCATGTCTATAATGTAGAATAGTAAAAAATAAATGAGTAGGTGTTTCCAAACCTTTGACTGGTACTGTATACATATTAGGACAAGCAATGTCAGAGTGACTAAAATACAGTAGAATAGAATACAGTATGCACATATGAAATGAGTAAAGCAACATGTAAACATGATTAAATGGACTAGTGTTCCACTATTAGAATGACCAGTGATTCCATGTCTATACAGCCCGACATCCCGACAGCCTCTAAGGTGCAAGGTTGAGTAACCGGGTGGTAGCCTGCTGGTGATGGTTATTTAACAGTCTGATGGCCTTGAGATAGAAGTCTCCCGGTAGAAGTCTCTCGGTCCCAGCTTTGATGCACCTGTACTGACCTCGCCTTCTGGATGGTAGCGGGGTGAACAGGCCGTGGCTCGGGTGGTTGATGTCCTTGATTATTCTTTTTGGCCTTCCTGTGACATCGGTTGCTGTACAGTTGAAGTCGGAAGTTTACATACACGCTAGCCAAATACATTTAAACTCAGTTTCACAATTCCTGACATTTAATCCTAGTAAAAATTCCCTGTCTTAGGTCAGTTAGGATCACCACTTTATTTTAAGAATGTGAAATGTCAGAATAATAGTAGAGAGAATGATTTATTTCAGCTTTTATTACTTTCATCACATTCCCAGTGGGTCAGAAATTTACATACACTCAATTAGTATTTGGTAGCATTGCCTTTAAATTGGTTAACTTGGGTCAAACATTTTGGGTAATCTTCCACAAGCTTCCCACAATAAGTTGGGTGAATTTTGGCCCATTCCTCCTGACAGAGCTGGTGTAACTGAGTCAAGTTTGTAGGCTTTGTGATGGCCACTCCAATACTTTGACTTTGTTGTCCTTAAGCCATTTTGCCACAGCTTTGGAAGTATGTTTGGGGTCATTGTCCATTTGGAAGACCCATTTGCAACCAAGCTTTAACTTCCTGACTGATGTCTTGAGATGTTGCTTCAATATATCCACATACTTTTCATTCCTCATGAAGCCATCTATTTTGTGAAGTTCACCAATATATCCTACAGCAAAGCAGCCCCACAACATGATGCTGCCACCCCATGCTTCATGGTTGGGATGGTGTTCTTCGGCTTGCAAGCCTCCCCGTTTTCCTCCAAACATAACAATGGTCATTATGGCCAAACAGTTCTATTTTTGTTTCATCAGACCAGAGGACATTTCTCCAAAAAGTATGATCTTTGTCCCCATGTGCAGTTGCAAACCATAGTCTGGCTTTTTTATGGTGGTTTTGGAGCAGTGGCTTCTTCCTTGCTGAGTGGCCTTTCAGGTTATGTCGATCTAGGACTCGTTTTACTGTGGATATAGATACTTTTGTACCTGTTTCCTCCAGCATCATCACAAGGTCCTTTGCTGTTGTTCTGGGATTGTTTTGCACTTTTTGCATCAAAGTACTTTCCTCTCTAGGAGACAGAACGCGTCTCCTTCCTGAGCGGTTGTCACGACTTCCGCCAAAGTTGGTCCCTCTCCTTGTCCGGGCGGCGTTTGGCGGTCGACGTCACCGGCTTTCTAGCCATCGCCGATCCACTTTTCATTTTACCATTTGTTTTGTCTTTGTCTTACACACCTGGTTTCAAGCCCCCAATTACCTGTTCATTATTTAACCCTCTGTTCCCCCATGTTTGTTTGTGAGTGATTGTTTTTATGTAATACAGTTTATTGTGGGCTCGCTTATGTTGTATTGTATTTGTTATATTTTGAGTAAATACGTTTATTTACTCATATCTGCTGTCCTGCGTCTGACTCCTCTACACCAGCTACCCACAGACTACATTACAGCGGTATGACGGCTGTGTGGCTCCATGGTGTTTAGACTTGCGTACTATTGTTTCTACAGATGAATATTGTACCTTCAGGCATTTGGAAATTGCTCCCAAGGATGAACCAGACTTGTGGAGATCTACAATTTTTTTTCGGAGGTCTTGGCTGATGATGTCAATTTGCCTATCAGAAGCTTCTAAAGCTATGACATCATTTTCTGGACTTTTCCAAGCTGTTTAAAGGCACAGTCTATTTAGTGTATGTAAACTTCTGACCCACTGGAATTGTGATTCGGGGAATTCTAAGTGAAATAATCTGTCTGTAAACAATTGTTGGAAAAATTACTAGTGTCATGCACAAAGTAGATGTCCTAACCAAAACTATAGTTTGTTAACAAGAAATTTGTGGAGTGGTTGAAAAACGAGTTTTAATGACTCCAACTTAAGTGTATGTAAACTTCCGACTTCAGCTGTGGTGTCCGGGAGGGCAGGCAGTGTGCCCCCAGTGATGCATTGGACAGACTGCACAACCCTCTGGAGAGCCCTGCAGTTGCGGGCGGTGCAGTTGCCGTACCAGGCGGTGATACAGCCCGACAGGATGCTCTCAATTATGCATCTGTAAAATTTTGTGAGGGTCTTAGGGGCCAAGGCAAATTTCTTCAGCCTCCTGAGGTTGAAAAGGTGCTGTTGCGCCTTCTTCACCACACTGTCTGTGTGGGTGGACTATTTCAGATTCAGAGATGTGTACGCCGTGTAACTTGAAGGTTTTCACCTTCTCCACTGCTGTCCCGTCGATGTGAATTGGGGGATGCTTCCTCTGCTGTTTTCTTAAGTCCACGATCAGACCTTCGTTTTGTTGAAGTTGAGGATAGGTTAGTTTCCTGGCACGACTCTGCCAGGGCCCTCACCTCCTCCCTGTAGGCTGTCTCGTCATTGTTGGTGATCAGGCCTACTACTGTTGTGTCATCTGCAGAGCTGCCATGTCTGTTGGCGCCATCTTGCTGTTACTAAAGGTCAACCAAAAGATGCTCTAACAGCAAAGTTAGAATCATGGTAATTACAGTAGGGCTAACATCTCTACTTATTTCCCATCGATGTTGTTATGGTCATCCCATGAGAGCGAGTTGGAGAGGATGTTTTACACAGACATATCTTTCTGAAAACAACACCACAAACAAGCAAACAACCGTGATGTTACATACACACACAAACATGCACGCACTCACGCACCCACCCACCCACACACACACATACACACATACAGTACACTACCAATAGCAGCAAGTCTCCTGTCAACTCCTGTCATTGGCTGGGAGTGGGTCTCATCTTTCTACTCTGTTTCTATGTGCATCAGTATTGCTGACGGCGTGTTAGACACCGAGGGGGCTGTATCCTACAGTGATCTGTGTGTCAGCTTCATTTCCATGTGTGACAATGCGGCGAGTGCCGAGCATGTCCCTGGACACCTGCACGGCCACGGACGCTGAGCTGGTAGCAAGTCCACAGCATACTGATCAGCGCCCCGCCGGTGGCTCTGCCGTACCCAGGAACAACCAGTGGAGAACAAGGAGATATCATAGTATTGCACAGGCTATGATTAGTAGCCTGAGTGCCAGTCTGTTTGTGCCATCATGCCAACTCCCTGTGACTCATTGTTATGCCTAACAGAGGTTTGCCAATGACAGCGATAGAGTTGAGCACCAACAGATCTGCAACCAGGCTAATGGTTGGGCCCTGTTGTTTCAGGCCACATGGTAAGGGAGACACTTCTAGTTCTAGTGAGGATCAGACAGGATACAGGTCAAATGCCCACTGTTGGATACCTATACCTACCTGCCCCACTGTATACCCATTTGTTTGTTGTTCTATATTGAAAAACAGAAAGGCCGTTTGTTTCACTGTGTTATCTGTGGTGTGAATGACCCATATCATCGTAGTTACATGGTGCTGGAGTAGTATCATTCGCTCCCGAGTGGTGCAGCCGTCTAAGGCACTGCATCTCAGTGCAACAGGTGTCACTACAGTCCCTGGTTCGAATCCAGGCTGTTTCACATCTGGCTGTGATTGGGAGTCCCATAGTGCACTGCAGAATTGGTCCAATGTTGTCTGGTTTTGACCGGAGTAGGCCGTCATTGTAAATAAGAATTTGTTCTTAACTGACTTGCCTAGTTCTTAACCCACTTGCCTAGTTAAATAACTGTAGCCTACTCAGACATTCATGTTCAGGGGATAGAGGACACTCCAGCACTACTTGTGATTTCAGCTCCACTCAACCAAACTATACTGTCTTCCACATCTACTCTCAAGGCTTCCGATTTTAGTTTTCAGACTCCAAACTATAAATATTCCCCAATATATTCTATTCCCTTGAAAAGTAAAACTCTGGATTCAGTGAAGATCTTTTATTTAAGGTCTCAATGCTGGATATGAACGAGGAGACTGTGGAGTCACCACCAGCTACAGTGGAAACCCTATGAAACGGTGAGGTTGTGACTGGCATTTTTGGCATTTAGCTTTCATTGTTAACCTCTCACTTGATATGTTGTCAGTTGAAGCTTTGAAGTTCACAGAACTGCGCCATCTTGACTTCCTCTTGCAACAGACAGGTTTGGTTAGGCAGAAGGAATTATGGGTAATATATCCCACACACGAGTACAAATATTTCAGTTATATAAACAGGGAGAGAAAACACAGAACTTTGGATGGAGACAGTCACAAATTACCATGCTTGGTATACACCTCCATTTTTACTTGGCCAAGGAGGGACCCAAATAGGGCACTGCATATATATTTGCCTGAGGGAAACATCCATTTTTAATATTAGACCATGTGTGTAGAGAGACACACACACCTGGTCTCTGGAGTTACAGGAGGCTTCCCTGACATTGACTAAGAATGAGCCAATCACACACACACACACACACACACACACACACACACACACACACACACACACACACACACACACACACACACACACACACACACACACACACACACACACACACACAAACGTATGCATAATAATTTCCCCCCATCATGGTCAGTGTCAGTTGGCAGGTATTTGGACAGGGTGTTCCAGCGTTTTGCTCTATTTCCAGTTAGCTTTCCTCCCATTGTGGGTGCTGGTACTGTTTATATTTAGGTGCAGGAACTCCACAATACATTTTGAGCTGGTATTCTATAAGAGAAACAGGATCTTAAGCAGTACACACTTTGTATAGACATTGAGCATACTAGTCCAAACAGGCAGTACACACTTTGTATAGACATTGAGCATACTAGTCCAAACAGGCAGTACACACTTTGTATAGGCATTGAGCATACTAGTCCAAACAGGCAGTACACACTTTGTATAGACATTGAGCATACTAGTCCAAACAGGCAGAACACATTGTGTATAGGCATTGAGCATTCTAGTCCAAACAGGCAGTACACACTTTGTATAGACATTGTGCATACTAGTCCAAACAGGCAGTACACACTTTGTATAGGCATTGTGCATACTAGTCCAAACAGGCAGTACACACTTTGTATAGACATTGTGCATACTAGTCCAAACAGGCAGTACACACTTTGTACATTGGCATACTAGTCCAAACAGGCAGTACACACTTTGTATAGACATTGTGCATACTAGTCCAAACAGGCAGTACACACTTTGTATAGGCATTGTGCATACTAGTCCAAACAGGCAGTACACACTTTGTATAGACATTGTGCATACTAGTCCAAACAGGCAGTACACACTTTGTATAGACATTGTGCATACTAGTCCAAACAGGCAGTACACACTTTGTATAGACATTGTGCATACTAGTCCAAACAGGCAGTACACACTTTGTATAGACATTGTGCATACTAGTCCAAACAGGCAGTACACACTTTGTATAGACATTGTGCATACTAGTCCAAACAGGCAAACAGACATTGCAGTCCAAACAGGCAGTACACACTTTGTATAGACATTGTGCATACTAGTCCAAACAGGCAGTACACACTTTGTATAGACATTGTGCATACCAGTCCAAACAGGCAGTACAGTCCTCCACCAGCAGGGGTTATGTGGAAAATGATCGATCACATCTTGATATTTCCCTGACCCTTTGGAATGACACATTTTAAGAAAAAGACTACTCTTTACATGCAACTAGTAAAGTAAACTAGTAAAGAATGTGTTGCATTTCACGCTTTCCCATCAAGCCTTCATCAAAAACCACAACACAACGACCAGAGAAGGCTACATGTTAACGATGCTTCTCTTATCCTCTGACCACACTGAGAAACGGAACATAATTTCATTCTTGTGATTTATTTTTCATTCCGTTTTAATTAGCGATGGCCCGGACTGACATTTTCCTGGTGCGTTCAGCCGTTGTCTTTTGTCATGCCGAGCTCATTTCTAGGAGCATGCTAATGAGCCGGTTTAATTATCATAACAAAAACCCTCTAATCTCACCCAATTCCCCTGTTACGTGGGAAGTGGTGCAATTAAGCTCAGAGGAGAATCTTCCCTTGCATTCATAATTCCAGTAAATATCTCTAGAGGGAAAATAAATCACTTATTAGACCTGGAGCGAAATATTTGGCTGAATGATACGTGACTGCTGTGTTGTTGTATGAATATCGTGTCTTATATCGAAGGCATGTCAATTTAATTCAGCAATTTAAAAAAAATCTCTCCTGCGTTATGCCAATTGTCAACAAGAGAATCAATTTAAACACCCTCATTACACCTTTTTTTGATTTTCAGTTCTTATGAAGACTTAACCAGAGAGACGGTTTGAAATGGCATTTTTCTAAACCCTCTTTTTTGTCCCATGCAATAATTGACAGTAATTTAGAAAGAACTGAAGCAAACCGAGCTCAGAGTGATAAAAGTGTTTATGTCTTTGTTACTCCTCTCTCCCTCTCTCCACTCCTCCCTCTCTCCACTCCTCCTCCCTGTCTCCATTCCTCCTACAGCTGATTGCCTTCGATCAGGACTGCTTAGGGCAACTCGAGGCCCAGACTCCTGCTCTTGATTGGCCAGTGATTACATCTCACTCCAGGGCCTTGGCTCTGTCCCGCTCTCGGCATCCCAGGACTCCAATGACTTCCCCAATCCCCTACCCACCTCGCCCCCGTCCACCCCGGCTGCAGCCGGCACCCTGATGACCCCCTGCTGGATCACTGATGGCTCTGCTGCCACCCCGCCGTCCCCCTGCCGTCATCCTCTTCGTCTTCAACATCCTGCAGCTGGGAGAGTTCGGGAGGATGGTGTGTGGAATAGGGCTGACTGTTTATGTACCAGTGTTTACATGCTGGGTTGTGTAGACATGGGTGTGCCCGGGATGCTCTATTCTTGATTATGTCAAATATAAAGACATGGAAGAGGGGAGACTGCTGTGAAGATGGACAGTGAAAGTGAAGATTGAAATAAATGTGTTTTTCACGAGACGTGGATAGCAGGCTACGTTTGAATGGGATAGTTTTCCGAGTGAAATATGTAGAGTTAAGCAATTAGATGATTTGAAATGTCAAGTAATTAAAATGTCTTCCTCTCGGAATCTGAGAGCCGCTCCATATCCCGACACTGTATCATTTTCTGTTCCACATCAAGTTGTAGGGCTGACACACAAACTCCAGCTTGTGGCTATAACACTCCATTTGTTGGGGTGACTGTTGTTTATGCTCTGTTCTGTGTTGGACTGTGATGCAATGCATTTCATAGACTCCTGATATAGTATGTCTGCACTCTAACACGAGGCCATTGTGTTCCGGAACTGTTGCGTGTATAAAGAAATGTTGTGTAAACCAGATGATTGTATTCTCATCCCTCTCTTTATGAGGGACATTTAACCATCTCCCCTCTGAGTTCTTCCCTGGCTGAGATCAGAGGGACAGATCTCCCCTCTGAGTTCTTCCCTGGCTGAGATCAGAGGGACAGATCTCCCCTCTGAGTTCTTCCCTGGCTGAGATCAGAGGGACAGATCTCCCTTCTGAGTTCTTTCCTGGCTGAGATCAGAGGGACAGATCTCCCCTCTGAGTTCTTCCCTGGCTGAGATCAGATCTCCCCTCCGAGTTCTTCTCTGGCTGAGATCAGAGGGACAGATCTCCCATCTGAGTTCTTTCCTGGCTGAGATCAGAGGGACAGATCTCCCCTCTGAGTTCTTCCCTGGCTGAGATCAGAGGGACAGATCTCCCTCTGAGTTCTTCCTGGCTGAGATCAGAGGGACAGATCTCCCCTCTGAGTTCTTTCCTGGCTGAGATCAGAGGGACAAATCTCCCCTGCAGCTGCTGGATTAAAGGTTCATTATTAAACTTCAATAGCGCCTGTCTACTCTTTTGATAGATTTTTCCACAACATTTGGTGCCGTGACCCAGATGAGAGATACCTGACTTCTTGACCTGTTTCACTCGGCTTGGATCCAGACATCCCTCTGGTTACAACTAAAAAGGTAAGAGACATCAAAATATCTCTGTGAGGGTCTGTTTTCCGGCCGAGCCTTCATGGTAAAATATATTTTTTCTTCCTCATCCATAAAATTTGGGGGTTCAATTTGACAGAGCTATTACCCTATGATACTGAATCTGGCCGGTTAACATTGGTCAATAGGAGCACAGGGGTGTCTCCAATAGTAGCGATTGGTTTACCTACAATCACTTGAAAAATACTGTTGGAACAGTACATTAGCAGGAATTGGATAGTCTGCAAGTAGAAATGGGATCACCTGCAAGTAGGAATGGGATCGCCTGCAAGTAGGATTGGGATCGCCTGCAAGTAGGAATGGGATCGCCTGCAAGTAGGAATGGGATAGCCTCCAATTAGGAATGGGATCGCCTGCAAGTAGGAATGGAATAGCCTGCAAGTAGGAATGGAATAGCCTGTAAGTAGGAATGGGATAGCCTCCGTTTAAACACTGCAGTACCAGGAATTGGATCGCCTGCAAGTAAGTCTCTAATATATTCCCAATGACATGTCAGGGTGGAAAGTCCCATTACTCAACAACAGGGGTAAAGTGAGATTCTTATAAAATGAAAGATTGCAATGACTCACTCCTAAATGGGGACCATTTCCATTAGCTGTAACGCAAATAGGAGAGTAAGTCATGGTGATTGGTTGTTTGGGCAGGGAAGTGCTATTACCAAAGTCAAATCTTCTCATGTTAAACACCTTATTTCTTACCCAATCAATTGTCCAGTCTGTCAGGTTAACAGCTTTGGTCCACATCAATATTTCATAAGCCTTAAGGGGTATAGCTTGCAATGGCAGATTCTCAGCACTGTCTGGTAACAATCCACAAACCCAACACTCTGATGTCACAGTCTCAACACTGTCTGGTAACAATCCACAAACCCAACACTCTGATGTCACAGTCTCAACACTGTCTGGTAACAATCCACAAACCCAACACTCTGATGTCACAGTCTCAACACTGTCTGGTAACAATCCACAAACCCAACACTCTGATGTTACAGTCTCAACACTGTCTGGTAACAATCCACAAACCCAACACTCTGATGTCACAGTCTCAACACTGTCTGGTAACAATCCACAAACCCAACACTCTGATGTCACAGTCTCAACACTGTCTGGTAACAATCCACAAACCCAACACTCTGATGTCACAGTCTCAACACTGTCTGGTAACAATCCACAAACCCAACACTCTGATGTCAGTCTCAACAGTAACCATCTCTGATGTCACAGTCTCAACACTGTCTGGTAACAATCCACAAACCCAACACTCTGATGTCATAGTCTCAACAGTCTGGTAACAATCCACAAACCCAACACCTTGATACATTCTGTAGTACAGAGACATTGCTAGCTAAATTCAAGAAAGTGTTTGACCAGTGGAAAACCCCCATAATGTCCTCTGGCTCTTCTCTTCAGGTCAGCAGGGTCATCGGAGTCCAGTTTCAGGTCAGCAGGGTCATTGGAGTCCAGGCCGGTTTCGTCTACTTCTGAGCTTCCCCCTGTGGAAGCCTGGCCTTGTTGGAGCGAAGAGCTCAGGGAGGGGTTACTAGCACGTTCACCTGCCCCTGTCTCGAAGTCTGCTACCAACCAGAGGATTCCCACAGCTGGTGGACAGTCGTCTGGAGGAGTTTGGGCAGCAGAGACCTGTGAGTGAACAGCTCGGAAACAGTTAGTCAGAGCTATAAAGTACTTCATCATAGTGTCATCCAACAGATCTGGGATAGAACAAGGAGGGGATGCTGGGGTTCTCATAGGCCATGAGATCCCTGTGTGGGCGATGTCCAGTTATCCTGAAACAGGTACTCAGACATTTTCTTTGCTTCCTCATTTTTGGTGGGAAAGCTTCAGTCCATTCTGAGTAGCTATCCACCATTACCGAAATATATTCTTTCTCTTACAAGTGGGCATATGTACAAAACCCCTTTTCATATTTACAAATGGGCCCCCGGGTACTGGAAGTTGAGACAAAGAAGTACTTGTTTTCCGGCGCTGTTCTTGGAAAATGAAACATTATGCACAAACTTGTGCTGCAATCACATTACCATTATTTTCTGCATGCACTGACCATTCCCCCCTTTGGACACATGACTCACACTGTGATGCCTGCGTCCAAGGTAACCTAACAGTGACTCACACTGTGATGCCTGCGTCCAAGGTAACCTAACAGTGACTCACACTGTGATGCCTGCGTCCAAGGTAACCTAACAGTGACTCACACTGTGATGCCTGCGTCCTAGGTAACCTAACAGTGACTCACACTGTGATGCCTGCGTCCAAGGTAACCTAACAGTAACTCACACTGTGATGCCTGCGTCCAAGGTAACCTAACAGTGACTCACACTGTGATGCCTGCGTCCAAGGTAACCTAACAGTGACTCACACTGTGATGCATGCGTCCAAGGTAACCTAACAGTGACTCACACTGTGATGCATGCGTCCAAGGTAACCTAACAGTGACTCACACTGTGATGCCTGCGTCCTAGGTAACCTAACAGTGACTCACACTGTGATGCATGCGTCCAAGGTAACCTAACAGTGACTCACACCGTGATGCATGCGTCCAAGGTAACCTAACAGTGACTCACACTGTGATGCCTGCGTCCAAGGTAACCTAACAGTGACTCACACTGTGATGCATGTATCCAAGGTAACCTAACAGTGACTCACACTGTGATGCCTGTGTCCAAGGTAACCTAACAGTGACTCACACCGTGATGCATGCGTCCAAGGTAACCTAACAGTGACTCACACCGTGATGCCTGCGTCCTAGGTAACCTAACAGTGACTCACACCGTGATGCATGCGTCCAAGGTAACCTAACAGTGACTCACACTGTGATGCATGTATCCAAGGTAACCTAACAGTGACTCACACTGTGATGCCTGCGTCCAAGGTAACCTAACAGTGACTCACACTGTGATGCCTGCGTCCAAGGTAACCTAACAGTGACTCACACTGTGATGCATGCGTCCAAGGTAACCTAACAGTGACTCACACTGTGATGCATGCGTCCAAGGTAACCTAACAGTGACTCACACTGTGATGCCTGCGTCCAAGGTAACCTAACAGTGACTCACACTGTGATGCATGTATCCAAGGTAACCTAACAGTGACTCACACTGTGATGCATGCGTCCAAGGTAACCTAACAGTGACTCACACTGTGATGCCTGCGTCCAAGGTAACCTAACAGTGACTCACACTGTGATGCCTGCGTCCAAGGTAACCTAACAGTGACTCACACCGTGATGCATGTATCCAAGGTAACCTAACAGTGACTCACACTGTGATGCATGCATCCAAGGTAACCTAACAGTGACTCACACTGTGATGCATGTGTCCAAGGTAACCTAACAGTGACTCACACTGTGATGCATGTATCCAAGGTAACCTAACAGTGACTCACACTGTGATGCATGTATCCAAGGTAACCTAACAGTGACTCACACTGTGATGCATGTATCCAAGGTAACCTAACAGTGACTCACACTGTGATGCATGCGTCCAAGGTAACCTAACAGTGACTCACACTGTGATGCCTGCGTCCAAGGTAACCTAACAGTGACTCACACTGTGATGCCTGCGTCCAAGGTAACCTAACAGTGACTCACACTGTGATGCCTGCGTCCAAGGTAACCTAACAGTGACTCACACTGTGATGCCTGCTTGCAAGGTAACCTAACAGTGACTCACACTGTGATGCATGCGTCCAAGGTAACCTAACAGTGACTCACACTGTGATGCCTGCGTCCAAGGTAACCTAACAGTGACTCACACTGTGATGCATGCGTCTCAAGGTAACCTAACAGTGACTCACACTGTGATGCATGCGTCCAAGTGTAACCTAACAGTGACTCACACTGTGATGCCTGCGTCCAAGGTAACCTAACAGTGACTCACACTGTGATGCCTGCGTCCAAGGTAACCTAACAGTGACTCACACTGTGAAGCATGCGTCCAAGGTAACCTAACAGTGACTCACACTGTGATGCCGTCCAAGGTAACCTAACAGTGACTCACACTGTGATGCATGCGTCCAAGGTAACCTAACAGTGACTCACACTGTGATGCATGCGTCCAAGGTAACCTAACAGTGACTCACACTGTGATGCATGCGTCCAAGGTAACCTAACAGTGACTCACACTGTGATGCATGTGTCCAAGGTAACCTAACAGTGACTCACACTGTGATGCATGTATCCAAGGTAACCTAACAGTGACTCACACTGTGATGCATGTATCCAAGGTAACCTAACAGTGACTCACACTGTGATGCATGTATCCAAGGTAACCTAACAGTGACTCACACTGTGATGCATGCGTCCAAGGTAACCTAACAGTGACTCACACTGTGATGCCTGCGTCCAAGGTAACCTAACAGTGACTCACACTGTGATGCCTGCGTCCAAGGTAACCTAACAGTGACTCACACTGTGATGCCTGCGTCCAAGGTAACCTAACAGTGACTCACACTGTGATGCCTGCGTCCAAGGTAACCTAACAGTGACTCACACTGTGATGCATGCGTCCAAGGTAACCTAACAGTGACTCACACTGTGATGCCTGCATCCAAGGTAACCTAACAGTGACTCACACTGTGATGCCTGCGTCCAAGGTAACCTAACAGTGACTCACACTGTGAAGCATGCGTCCAAGGTAACCTAACAGTGACTCACACTGTGATGCCTGCGTTCAAGGTAACCTAACAGTGACTCACACTGTGATGCCTGCGTCCTAGGTAACCTAACAGTGACTCACACTGTGATGCCTGCGTCCTAGGTAACCTAACAGTGACTCACACTGTGAAGCATGCGTCCAAGGTAACCTAACAGTGACTCACACTGTGATGCATGTATCCAAGGTAACCTAACAGTGGCAGTGGCTAATCGTACCACCCTCCCCATATGCAGCCAACAGAATGAAATTACAATAATTAGTTACAGTAATCAACCGGTGGCGACTGATACAGAGCAGCTGTTATTGGCTGGAGTATAACAGGGCCTTCTCTCTTGACCTTGGGAGAAAACTCTCCCTAACCAAGGAGCTCAAACGTTTAATTAGTTTCAGAAACCACCTGCAGGATGACATTTCCAAGTGTAAAATCATATTTAAAGCTTGGTTATTATACTCCAGTAGTCTCTGCCTACTCTCTTCATGCAGGTTTCCACAACACTATGCACACTCCTTATTAGGTCATGTGGATCCCCAGGATCTTTTCTTCAACAACTGATCCTCTTGGGATCCTCTGTTTCCTTCTGAACGGTGGACATTTTAGGACATCCACAGCGCTCCCCTCAGTCCTGACCCTAGGCTACCTGTCACTCTGAGGCTGGTACCAAACCTATATCAAACTGACAGGGCGTTAGCTTGTGTTCCCTGTGGTAGCTCAATATGACAAGCCTGGAACACCTCTGTCCCATTCCACTGTCTGCCTCTCTCTGTATGCTGTACATGGTCGGACATACATGGCCCTCCTCTCAGTCCTGGCCCTCATACCTGTCACTGAGGCAGATATCAAACTGACAAAGCGCTGGATTGTGGCCCCACATGACAAGCATCTAGCGTCCCCCCACGCCTGGGACAGTAATTGAATCCCAGATCTCAGCCAGGGAGTGCAGCTGTAGGCTCACATACGTTACAGTTTGTCAGCAGTGCCTGGGATAGTGGCCTGGCAGCTGAACTGCTTCACTGGCTTGTAATGGGACTGTAACCCCCATCTCTCTCTTTCCCTCTCTCCCGCTCTCTCTTCACCTCCCTCTCCCTTTCTCTCTCTCTCTTTCTCTCTCTCTCCCGCTCTCTCTTCACCTCCCTCTCTCTTTCCCTCTCTCCTGCTCTCTCTTCACCTCCCTTTCTCTCTCTCTCCCGCTCCCTGCTCCCTGCTCGCTCTCGCTCTCTCCTAGGCCTGTCCCTATTTATTGGTTACCCCCTCCTGCTCTCATGCTATAGTTCTCTTCTGTCACCCTTCCCTATTCCATACCTCCCCATCTTCCCCCTTAATAACCCTGTCCCAGAAACGGCTCAGCCAGCACATTGTGACTCACAGTGTCACAGACAGAGAGGAGAGGATGTACAGCCAGCGGCTGTGGCTAAGAGCAGAGTAGGTGTATGCCTCACAGATTCACATTGTGTGGAGTTCAAATAAATGGGAACGCTCCTCCACGTTTTTGCGTAATGTCATGTATATGAGTCACGTGGCTGCCTGGCTACTCAGTAATGCTGATGTGTGCAGTGGATAATGTATCTAGATCTCAGGTCTGGTCTGTTGTAATAATGGCTGTACCTCTCTCTGGAGAAACTACAAGGTGACAGAGATAATATCTCTCATTAGAGGATATTAATGTCCCGTGTTATGTTGGTCTGACTTGACTTTAGTCTGATGTTCTTTCAGGGAACTGGTCTAATAAAAGTCCTACTAGGGGAACACGCACACACGCACGCACGCACGCACGCACGCACACACACACACACACACGCACACGCGCACACACGCACACACACGCGCGCACGCACGCACACACACACACACACACGACTGATGACTATAGTCTTATCTACTAATCTTCCCTGCCTTACTAAACCCTAACCGAAGTCCAATCATGTTTCTTTGTACCGTCCGCCCTGAGGTAATCTCACTCCAAAACCTGTGGAAGCGGCGTTTTCTCTCACACGTGTGCTGTACGCTCGTATAAATACTTCTGGGGACTGAGGCAAGTATTTAAATTCGACATGCTTTTTAATTATTTTGTCGCAGTGTAATTTCCTGCCCGTGGGCTGCTGAGGCGGCGTTTCCATAATTCCTAAACATTTCCAACAAGGCTCAGATTCAAAAGCCCCTCTCATGTTACACTGGCTGCATTAATTGAATAAAAATGTCGGTGATAAAGGTCCCACTTATGTTCTGGTCTTACTTCCCTTTAATATTAATGTTTAGCCAGATGATCAAGATTTCCCTATGAGGTAAATTCCAACAAACAAGCGCATACACTTCTGTTGAATCAAACGTTCTCGTAATGTTGTGGGTGTGAGAAGAAAACTACACCTATAATCTCACACCTCATTTCATTCCAGTCATCTAGCCGACTACAGGAATATCTGGTATTGAACTTTGATGGAAGATCATTTACATTGACACAGCAGGCTACTGTGTTCAGATCCACATATAGTCAAGAAATAAGGCCAGAGGAGGTGTGGCATATGGCCAATATACCATGGCTAAGGTCTGTTCTTAAGCCTGGATACAGACCTTAGCCGTGGTATATTGGCCACATACAGACCTTAGCCGTGGTATATTGGACACATACAGACCTTAGCCGTGGTATATTGGACACATACAGACCTTAGCCGTGGTATATTGGACACATACAGACCTTAGCCGTGGTATATTGGACACATACAGACCTTAGCCGTGGTATATTGGACACATACAGACCTTAGCCGTGGTGTATTGGACACATACAGACCTTAGCCGTGGTATATTGGACACATAAAGACCTTAGCCGTGGTATATTGGACACATACAGACCTTAGCCGTGGTATATTGGACACATACAGGCCTTAGCCGTGGTATATTGGACACATACAGACCTTAGCAGTGGTATATTGGACACATAAAGACCTTAGGCGTGGTATATTGGCCACATACAGACCTTAGCCGTGGTATATTGGCCACATACAGACCTTAGCCGTGGTATATTGGACACATACAGACCTTAGCCGTGGTATATTGGACACATACAGACCTTAGCCGTGGTATATTGGACACATACAGACCTTAGCCGTGGTATATTGGACACATACAGACCTTAGCCGTGGTATATTGGCCACATACAGACCTTAGCCGTGGTGTATTGGACACATACAGACCTTAGCCGTGGTATATTGGACACATAAAGACCTTAGCCGTGGTATATTGGACACATACAGACCTTAGCCGTGGTATATTGGACACATACAGGCCTTAGCCGTGGTATATTGGACACATACAGACCTTAGCAGTGGTATATTGGACACATAAAGACCTTAGGCGTGGTATATTGGACACATACAGACCTTAGCCGTGGTATATTGGACACATACAGGCCTTAGCCGTGGTATATTGGACACATACAGACCTTAGCCGTGGTAAATTGGCCACATACAGACCTTAGCCATGGTATATTGGACACATACAGGCCTTAGCCGTGGTATATTGGCCACATACAGACCTTAGCCGTGGTATATTGGACACATACAGACCTTAGCCGTGGTATATTGGACACATACAGACCTTAGCCGTGGTATATTGGACACATACAGACCTTAGCCGTGGTATATTGAACACAGACAGACCTTAGCCGTGTTATATTGGACACATACAGACCTTAGCCGTGGTATATTGGCCACATACAGACCTTAGCCGTGGTATATTGGACACATACAGACCTTAGCCGTGGTATATTGGACACATACAGGCCTTAGCCGTGGTATATTGGACACATACAGACCTTAGCCGTGGTATATTGGCCGTGGTATATTGGCCACATACAGACCTTAGCCATGGTATATTGGACACATACAGGCCTTAGCCGTGGTATATTGGCCACATACAGACCTTAGCCGTGGTATATTGGACACATACAGGCCTTAGCCGTGGTATATTGGCCACACACAGACCTTAGCCGTGGTATATTGGACACATACAGACCTTAGCCGTGGTATATTGGACACATACAGACCTTAGCCGTGGTATATTGGACACATACAGACCTTAGCCGTGGTATATTGAACACAGACAGACCTTAGCCGTGTTATATTGCACACATACAGACCTTAGCCGTGGTATATTGGCCACATACAGACCTTAGCCGTGTTATATTGGCCGTGGTATATTGGCCACATACAGACCTTAGCCGTGGTATATTGGCCACATACAGACCTTAGCCGTGGTATATTGGCCATGGTATATTGCCCCACATACAGACCTTAGCCGTGGTATATTGGCCACATACAGACCTTAGCCGTGGTATATTGGCCGTGGTATATTGGCCACATACAGGCCTTAGCCGTGGTATATTGGCCGTGGTATATTGGCGCCTTCGGAAAGTATTTTCTTCCACATTTTGTTACTTTCCAGCCTTATTCTAAAATGGATTAAATAATAAAAACACACAATACCCCATAATGACAAAGCAAAAGCAGGTTTTATGACAATTTTGCACATTGATTCAAGTAAAAAAACAAAAATACCTTATTTACATAAGTTTTCAGACCCTTTGCTATGAGACTCAAAATTGAGCTCAGGTGCATCCTGTTTCCATTGATCATCCTTGAGGTGTTTCTACAACTTGATTACAAATTGATTGGATTTGATTTTGAAGGGTACACACCTGTCTATATAAGTTGACAGTGCTTGTCAGAGCAAAAACCAAGCCATGAGGTCAAATTAATTGTCCATAGAGCTCCGAGACAGGATTGTGTTGAGGCACACATCTGGGGAAGGGTACCAAAACAATTCTGCAGCATTGAAGGTCCCCAAGAACATAGCGGCCTCCATCATTCTTAAATGGAAGAAGTTTGGAACCACCAAGACTCTTCCTAGAGCTGGTTGCCCCGCCAAACTGAGAAATCGGGGGAGAAGGGCCTTGGTCAGGGAGGTGACCAAGAACCCGATGGTCACTAAGACAAAGCTTGAGACTTCCTCTGTGGAGATGAGAGAACCTACCAGAAGGACAAACATCTCTTCAGCACTCCACCAATCAGGCCTTTATGGTAGAGTGACCAGACGGAAGCCACTCCTCCGTAAAAGGCACATGACAAGATTATCTGGTCAGATGAAACCAAGATTGAACTCTTTGGTCTGAATGCCAAGCATCACATCTGGCGGAAACCTGGCACCATCCCTATGGTGAAGCATGGTGGTGGCAGCATCATGTTTTGGGGATGTTTTTCAGTGGCAGGGTCTGAGAAACTAGTCAGGGTCGAGGCAAAGATGAACGGAGCAAAGTACAGTGAGATCCTTGATGAAAACCTGCTCCAGAGAAGCTCAGGACCTCAGACTGGGGTGAAGGTTCATCTTTGAATGTCCTTGTGTGACCCAGCCAGAGCCTGGACTTTAACCCAATCTAACATCTCTGGGGAGACCTGAAAATAGCTGTGCAGCAACGCTCCCCATCCAACCTGACAGAACTTGAGAGAATCTGCAGAGAAGAATGGGGGACACTCCCCAAATACAGGTGTGCCAAGCACGCATCATACCCAAGACGACTTGAGGCTGTAATCGCTGCCTAAGGTGTTTCAACACAAAGTACTGAGTAAAGGGTATGTATACTTATGTAAATAAGATATATCAGTTTTTCTAGTAAAAAAAAGAGCAAAAATGTATAAAAACCTGTTTTGACATTATGGGGTGTGTAGATTGATGAGGGAAAAAAACTATTTCACGCATTTTAGAATAAGACTGTAACCTAAGACAATGTGGAAAAAGTCAAGGGATCTGAATACTTTTCGAAGGCACTGTATCACAAACCTTTTCCATTGCTAATATAAACTGGTTACCAACGTAATTAGAACAGTAAAAATAAATGGTCTGATATACCACGGCTGTCAGCCAATCATAATTCAGGGCTCGACCCACCCAGTTTATAATGTAACAGTAGATCAGCATCGCTATATGAAGAATCCTATCATGTCACACATACATTTCTAGATTTGGTTCTGACTGTGGTGCTGTGTTGAGCTGAGGTCTTTTTTAGAGAATGGGGAGATGATGGTATAACCCAGGGGGATCCCTGCTTTTTCCCCAGGAGGGGTGATAGAAGACTGGTATCACCTCAGGCTAAAAGAACAGTACCCTGAAGGATTCCCCCTGTTATCTCTCATTGATTTCAGATCATTGATTTCCAGTGGAACAAATATGTTGCTGTTAATAAGCCCCTCCAAACACTTGTTTTTGAAATCACTTGTATTTTTTTATTTCACCTTTATTTAACCAGGTAGGCTAGTTGAGAACAAGTTCTCATTTGCAACTGCGACCTGGCCAAGATAAAGCATAGCAGTGTGAACAGACAACAACACAGTTACACATGGAGTAAACAATAAACAAGTCAAGAACACAGTAGAAAAAAGAAAAAAAGAGTCTATATACATTGTGTGCAAAAGGCATGAGGAGGTAGATGAAATATTACAATTTAGCAGATTAACACTGGAGTGATAAATGATCAGATGGTCATGTGCAGGTAGAGATACTGGTGTGCAAAAGAGCAGAAAAGTAAATAAATAAAAACAGTATGGGTATGAGAGCTCTAGACTTCCTTATTTATTAAAATCTAGTATCTGTACAGTAAAGTTACAAAGCACCAAGTCAGTAGAACAGAGATCCTATACTATTATCAGTTCTAGTCTGTAATTCTCTGGTTAGCATGTTGAAACCAATGCTGTACAATACAATGCAAATGCAAATCAAATTGTATTAGTCACAGGGAAATGCTGGCTTACGAGCCCCTAACCAACAATGCAGTTAAAAAAAAATACAGATAAGAATAAGAGATAAAAGTAACAAGTAATTAAAGAGCAGCAGTAAAATAACAATAGCGAGACTATGTACAGGGGGGTACCGATAGAGTCAATATGCGGGGGCACTGGTTAGTTGAGGTAGTATGTGCATGTAGGTAGAGTTATTAAAGTGACTATGCATAGATGACAACAGAGAGTAGCAGTGGTGTAAAGAGGGGGTGGGAGGGGGTGAGGGGGGGGGGCACTGCAAATAGTCTGGGTAGCCATTGGACTAGATGTTCAGGAGTCTTATGACTTGGGGGTAGAAGCTGTTTAGAATCCTCTTGGCCCTAGACTTGGCGCTCCAGCAGGTTATGGTGCAAGTTGAAGTGGGCTCCCCTTAGCCCACCCAAAGCCTCCAACAGCTCAGGACAATTTGTTTATTGAAAGAGAAAAAACAACAGCGTAATCATTCCATTATTTCTGCATGATCAATGCTATTCGGTGAAAAACAGTGGAAGTCAGTGCCTTATAAAAGCAGACTAACATTTTCATTGAGGTTGGATTGATCTTTCCTGGGGTGGAACCTGATTGCCCGTCCTAGTCAACCACGGTGTAGCAGAGTGGTCGCTGCCATGGCGTGACCAGGCAATTCATGCTGGGAAGCTCTGAGCAGCGAGAGGGAGAGGGAGAGGGAGAGGGAGAGGGAGAGGGAGAAGGAGAGGGAGAGGGAGAGGGAGTAGGAGAAGGAGAGGGAGAGGGAGAAGGAGAAGGAGAGGGAGAGGGAGAGGGAGAAGGAGACTGAGAGGGAGAGGGAGAGGGAGAGGGAGAGGGAGAGAGAGGGAGAGGGAGAGGGAGAGGGAGAGAGAGGGAGAGGGAGAGGGAGAGGGAGAGGGAGAGGGAGAAGGAGAGGGAGAGGGAGAGGGAGAGGGAGAGGGAGAAGGAGAGAGAGGGAGAGGGAGAGGGAGAGGGAGAGGGAGAGAGAGGAGAGGGAGAGGGGAGAGGGAGAAGGAGAAGGAGAAGGAGAAGGAGAAGGAGAGGGAGAGAGAGGGAGAGGGAGAGGGAGAGGGAGAGGGAGAGGGAGAGGGAGAGGGAGAAGGAGAAGGAGAAGGAGAAGGAGAGGGAGAGGGAGAGGGAGAGGGAGAGCGGGAGGGAGAGGGAGAGGGAGAGAGAGGGAGAGGGAGAGAGAAGGAGAGGGAGAGGGAGAGGGAGAAGGAGAAGGAGAAGGAGAAGGAGAGGGGAGAGAGAGGGAGAGGGAGAGGGAGAGGGAGAGGGAGAGGGAGAGGGAGAAGGAGAAGGAGAAGGAGAGGGAGAGGGAGAGGGAGAGGGAGAGCGGGGGAGGGAGAGGGAGAGGGAGAGGGAGAGAGAGGGAGAGGGAGAGAGAGAAGGAGAGGGAGAGGGAGAGGGAGAAGGAGAAGGAGAAGGAGAGGGAGAGAGAGGGAGAGGGAGAGGGAGAGGGAGAGGGAGAGGGAGAAGGAGAAGGAGAAGGAGAGGGAGAGGGAGAGGGAGAGAGAGAGGGAAGGGAGAGAGAGGGAGAGGAGAGGGAGAGGGAGAAGGAGAAGGAGAAGGAGAGGGAGAGGGAGAGGGAGAGGAAGAGGGAGAGGGAGAGGGAGAGGGAGAGGGAGAGGGGGAGGGAGAGGGGGAGGGAGAGGGAGAGGGAGAGGGAGAGCGCTCAGCCGAGTCTTTTCCACCTCTACCGTAATTTGAAGAAGCCTTTAGGATGGAGACAGACTATTTTAGTTGCACAGAGGACGTCACAGTGGGAAATACAACCTGGAGTTTGCCTGACGGTTTATTCAAACGTTTTTGTCGTTGTTATTGCAGGTGGGTTTTGTAAGCGGTAGACTTCTCTTGAAAACTCTACCTTACAATTTTAGAATGTCAACAGAAGCTATGCCCAAATATACTACAGGGAGCCAAACCTTTTGTGCCGAAAAACAACATTGTAGGACATCGATACATAAAGTCTTCAACTGCCTTCAATGTCCTGTATTGCCTTAAACTTCTCAACTCTTTACCTATCCAATATCTGGGTACTTTCTTACCAAAACAGAAGTGGGGTGACCGCTTTGTTATTGTTTCAATTAAAGATGGAGTCATTCATTTAAACAATAAAAACAATCCCTCAGCCCACTTCTGTTTTGGTAAAAAGAATCTGAGGGACGTGGCTGGAGAAATGTAACCAGTCTCAGATTCATAGACAGAGCTGTGCATGCAAGGAATAAGCAAGATATCTACGTTAATGTATTTCTGTTTATATTTACATTGTTTTACAAACATTGGAGTAAAACAAGCTTATATTCTGGGTTCTGACGGAGTGAGACAGTTGAACTAAGATCATGTGGTATTTCTTTTTCAAGAATCAATGTGTACATTTAAATAATGTAAAAAGTCCAAAAATAGATGTAGCAACTAAGGATATTAGCTTTAGTGAGCTCCAATGTGGCATTGACAGACTGATAAACAACAACAACATCATCATCAACAACAGAAAGAAACCTAAGAAGAAGAGACACAAGGCCATTCTGTCACTGATCTCAGTTTCCTGAACTCTCTCTGTCGTCATCACCCCGCTTCCCAGACCACTGGTTAATGTCTCCCCATTAACAGGGCATTCAAATGGAACAAACCCTGGTGAACATCTGGCGTGGTGCCACAGAGCCATAGATTTCACCTTAGATAGAGTACAGTAGGACCTATGGATTTCACCTTAGAAAGAGTACAGTAGGACCTATGGATTTCACCTTAGAAAGAGTACAGTAGGACCTATGGATTTCACCTTCGACAGAGTACAGTAGGACCTATGGATTTCACCTTCGACAGAGTACAGTAGGACCTATGGATTTCACCTTAGAAAGAGTACAGTAGGACCTATGGATTTCACCTTCGACAGAGTACAGTAGGACCTATGGATTTCACCTTCGACAGAGTACAGTAGGACCTATGGATTTCACCTTCGATAGAGTACAGTAGGACCTATGGATTTCACCTTAGATAGAGTACAGTAGGACCTATGGATTTCACCTTCGACAGAGTACAGTAGGACCTATGGATTTCACCTTAGATAGAGTACAGTAGGACCTATGGAATTCACCTTCGACAGAGTACAGTAGGACCTATGGATTTCACCTTCGACAGAGTACAGTAGGACCTATGGATTTCACCTTCGACAGAGTACAGTAGGACCTATGGATTTCACCTTCGACAGAGTACAGTAGTACAGTCTATGGGAGCAGAGAAAAGACCCTCTGCATGTTTTATTCCCCTGTTGTGGTTGTCAGCCCCGAGGGAATTCAGCGTTGTCACACACCGCCACACAGTACCGTACAGTGAGAGAGGGAGAGACAAGACGGCGTTGTCTCACACCGCCACACAGTACCGTACAGTGAGAGAGGGAGAGACAAGACGGCGTTGTCACACCGCCACACAGTACCGTACAGTGAGAGAGGGAGAGACAAGACAGCGTTGTCACACCGCCACACAGTACCGTACAGTGAGAGAGGGAGAGACAAGACAGCGTTGTCACACCGCCACACAGTACCGTACAGTGAGAGAGGGAGAGACAAGACGGCGTTGTCACACCGCCACACAGTACCGTACAGTGAGAGAGGGAGAGACAAGACAGCGTTGTCACACCGCCACACAGTACCGTACAGTGAGAGAGGGAGAGACAAGACAGCGTTGTCACACCCCTACACAGTACCGTACAGTGAGAGAGGGAGAGACAAGACGGCGTTGTCACACCGCCACACAGTACCGTACAGTGAGAGAGGGAGAGACAAGAGAGGCGTTGTCACACCGCCACACAGTACCGTACAGTGAGAGAGGGAGAGACAAGACGGCGTTGTCACACCGCCACACAGTACCGTACAGTGAGAGATGGAGAGACAAGACAGCGTTGTCACACCGCCACACAGTACCGTACAGTGAGAGAGGGAGAGACAAGACGGCGTTGTCACACCGCCACACAGTACCGTACAGTGTCGAGAGGGAGAGACAAGACGGCGTTGTCACACCGCCACACAGTACCGTACAGTGAGAGAGGGAGAGACAAGACAGCGTTGTCACACCGCCACACAGTACCGTACAGTGAGAGAGGGAGAGACAAGACGGCGTTGTCACACCGACACACAGTACCGTACAGTGAGAGAGAGCGTTGGGAAAAGTACAACTCTCCGATGAAAGAAGCTCTTCTCTGAACGTACACGATTTCTCGATCAAGCACATACGTAGGCATGCACACACCCTGCCAGACACACACCCTGCCAGACACACACCCTGCCAGACACACACCCTGCCACACACACACCCTGCCACACACACACCCTGCCAGACACACACCCTGCCAGACTCACACCCTGCCACACACACACCCTGCCACACACACACCCTGACACACACACACCCTGACACACACACACCCTGACACACACACACCCTGACACACACACACCCTGACACACACACACACTTTCGAAAGGCTGGTCACGACCCTCCACCCTTGTTGGCAGGCAGCATGCATTGTGTATTCATTAGGGCTAACAGTCCGACGCTTGTGTCACCATTAGACAGCATTACTCTGGCTGCTATTTGAGCATTGGTCACGCTCCTGAAGCTTGCTCTCTGAAGCATGGAGAGGGCTGGCTAATCTGTCTGGAACCAATACAGGATATCCTCTCAGGGCTTCTCCTCTCAGCCGTGTAAAGAGGGAGCAGAGTGAGAAGACACTGTACTGGATATCCTAGAGACAGAGAGTACACACACTTCACTGAGGTGTGGCTGGCTGGAACCAGTGGTTCATTCTGATGAGGCCGACTAGTGTTGTTGAGTCACTCACTACCATGACCAATGGGGTGTAAGCTTCCCGAAGGGGGTCAGTTAGGATTGGGGGAAAAGCAGGAAGTGGAAACGTATTGAACCAGACACAGGGTTTCTGGATAGGTTGGAATCGGACAAGGGATGAATACATTCAGATAAAATTGCACTGGGCATCAGAGGGATAAGATATTATAATTTGGTTATAATGCTTCGTAAGTCTTCATAAACATTCATAGCCCCTTCATAACTGTAACGGCGTTCTTTTGTTGTTGAAGGAGAGTCGGACCGAAATGCAGCGTGTAAGTTACTCATGTTTATTAAAGAAGACAAAACGAACGAACTAACATGAATAACTAAATAAATACAAAAAAACAACAAACAGAACGAAAATACAATACATAATAACCCCATGTCACACCCTGGTCTGACTAACTAATAAACTAAAACACACAATACTAAGACCAAGGCGTGACAATAACATCTTACATATCAACATTTCAACAGTTATTTGGAGTCAGTTGAAAATGTGTTAAATAGAGGATTTTTTGCTCTGTTTGTTTTCAAAATATCTGCAAATGCATTTCACACTGTCCTCTATATTTCTGTACAACATTGTCTGAAAACCAGCTCCAACAAAACTGTCATCAAGCTATTTAGTCAGTGTAAAACAGCCGCTCTACACATTAACCAAACCCATTACAAAGAGTTGATAGTTATTGTTTAATGATTCATTAGGTGTCTACAGCACCCCAGACCAGCTGGCAATACCTCCGCCGACATTTCACCACAAATGGATCATTTATTTGGAGTGCCTTCAGAGCAGCAATTAACCAAACCTATTCGGTTCCAGAGAGAGATGGAGTGAAAGAGAGAGAGAGGGGGGAGAGGTAGAGAGCGAGAGAAGGAAACACAGGGAAAGAGTGAGAGAGAGAGATGAGGGAGAGAGAGGGAGAGAGATATGAGGGAGAGAGCAAGAGAGAGGGGAGGAGGGGGGAGAGCGAGAGCGCCATCAAGAGAGAGAGAGAGAGGAGAGAGAGAGAGAAAGAGTGAAAGAGAGAGAGAGGGGGGAGAGGTAAAGAGCAAAAGAGAGAGATGAGGGAGAGAGAGGGAGAGAGAGACAGAAAGAGTGAAAGAGAGAGAGAGGAGGGAGAGGTAAAGAGTGAGAGAGAGAGATGAGGGAGAGAGAGGGAGAGAGAGACAGAAAGAGTGAAAGAGAGAGAGAGGAGGGAGAGGTAACGAGTGAGAGAGAGAGATGAGGGAGAGAGAGGGAGAGAGACAGAAAGGGTGAAAGAGAGAGAGAGGGGGGAGAGGTAAAGAGTGAGAGAGAGAGATGAGAGAGAGATGAGGGAGAGAGAGGGAGAGGGAGACAGAAAGAGTGAAAGAGAGAGAGAGGGGGAGATGTAAAGAGTGAGAGAGAGATGAGGGAGAGAGAGGGAGAGAGACAGAAAGTGTGAAAGAGAGAGAGAGGGGGGAGAGGTAAGGAGTGAGAGAGAGATGAGGGAGAGAGAGGGGAGAGAGAGACAGAAAGAGTGAAAGAGAGAGAGAGGGGGGAGAGGTAAAGAGCGAGAGAAAGAAACACAGGGAAAGAGTGAGAGAGAGAGATGAGGGAGAGAGAGATGAGGGAGAGAGCAAGAGAGAGGGGAGGAGGGGGGAGAGCGAGAGCGCCATCAAGAGAGAGAGAGAGAGGGAGAGAGAGAGAGAAATAGTGAAAGAGAGAGATGAGGGAGAGAGCAAAAGATAGGGGAGAAGGGGGGAGAGCGTGAGCGTCATCGAGAGAGAGCGAGAGAGAGAGAGAGAGAGAGAGAGAGAGAGAGAAAGAGTGAAAGAGAGAGATGAGGGAGAGAGCAAAAGATAGGGGAGGAGGGGGGAGAGCGAGAGCGTCATCGAGAGCGTCATCGAGAGAGAGAGAGAGCGAGAGAGAGAGAGAGAGAGAGAGAGAGAGAGAGAGAGAGGGAGAGAGAGAGCGCGTTATTGTGACAGCCAGCTGCCTAATTGTTCATTTGAGTTAATCACCTGACAAGTCAGAGCAAGTCTACCCACAATGCCAGAGTCTAATAGAGGCGGACGTGCTCATTTGATGAGATCAATGATGAGATCAAATCATTATGATGCTATTGCTCTTCTTTGTGCACCAGGCCTCCGAGACCTCTTACACCCCCCCATAAACTGGCCCGAGAACGGGGTTATGAACGGGGTTATCCCCACGTGCTTTAACCTCTGATGATATAAACACGCATAAGACATGTTTTATTTATTTATTGCGGGAAATTAGTTTTAAAACAGCAACAAAAAACAACATCTTCCCCATGCAAAATGTGTAGAACTGTGAAATGTGCTTCTAAACTGAACATGTTGTCTCTGCCAATAAGAGGGGTGTGAACAGTTTGGAGTCACATGTTCGTGAGGTGGGGTAAGTTACTATGCTGATTAATGACAATATCCATCCAGACCTTTGTCACCTAGGACATGTGTGCTACCAGACCTTCTTAAATAGCAAATGTTTGTCTGTCCTACACATCTATCTCTCGTTTTGACATGATCTCTCTCTCTCTCGTTCTCTCTCTCACTTCATCGTTCTTGAGAACATCTCTCTCTCAATTCAAATCAAAGGGATTCATTGGCATGGGAAACATATGTTTACATTGAAAAAGCAAGTGAGGTAGATCATGAACAAATACGAAATAAACAATAAAAAGTGAAAAAAAAAGAATAAAGACATTTCAAATGTCATATTATGTTTATATACAGTGTTGTAACAATGTGCAAATAGTTAAAATATAAAAGGGAAA
>NC_088218.1:7988490-8084938 GCF_036934945.1 Oncorhynchus masou masou | reverse complement strand
TGTAGCCTGACAGCCTGTTGACTGTCTTTATCAGTTCCTCACCAGCACCATGTGGTCAGTGAGAGGCTGAGAGCAGTCAGATGGATGGCTCCAGAGCAGAGGGCAGTCAGGTCGTTCCCATAAAGATACAGCCCTACCAACGTCAGAGAAATTCATTCTAGTTCCACTAGAGATGGCGATGCAGGCTTTGGTTCCACACAGTTTCACTGCTGTTGATGTTGATGTAAGATACTTACATAAAAGGGTCGTTCCATTTGATTTCAATCACTTTTTGACTGCACCCTTTTTGATTTGAACTAAATTTTCTTTACATATTTGCAATTTTTGGATCTGAATGCCAAAGCATTTAGGAGATAAGAGGTGCTCAAAGTTGACCCATGTTGCATACGACACTCTGCCATGAGACATCCTGTCTTCATCACTGGAAAATATAAACCGTTGAGTTTAATATCATTTAAAAGCTTACAAACAGGGTTGTCAAACAATTTAATAATTTTCTTTTAAAAAAAACCATCAGATATCTAAAAACACGTAAACTCAGATTCTTTTCATTTCCGCATATGTTGTAGCTCAGATCCTATTTTCCGTCATCTGATGTGTTTGTGTTGTTCCAGTCTTCGGTTGAGACACAGTATACTCTAGAATATAGACATGGATGTCTCATGGTAGGGAGGCGTCTGCAAAATGGCTCAACTTCAAGCACCTCTATCTCCTAAATGTTGAGTCATTCTGGTTCAAAAGGCCCCTTTCGGACACTTCTAACATGGGTAAATATGTCTGGGAAGTTACATCCAAACTAAAGGGCTGGGGTCAAAAAGGGATTGGAATCAAGTGGAACGACCCATAAGTCTATTCACACGCTGGGAATTGTACTGTAGAGAAATGTGTCGTTGGTATTGAATGGCGAATGGATTAAACATAGCCCATCATTTGAAGTCATCGTTTTATAGACGATCTGCAGAAGAGGATCCACAGTGATAACGGATTACAGTACATTGCTTCAAAACCCACAAACATCTCCTATTGACTCAATGCATTGTCATCGCACTAGCATGCAGAGCATGTACCAAAGGATTCATGTGACCAGCTTAACATGTACGTTGTCCATCAGAAATAACCCCCGGTCAAAGTGGTCTCGACTCGCAGACCGTTTGTGTGAAGTGCTGCTGCTACCCCTTTTATTTTCCATTCATGTCCGATAATGGTATCAGGCTTGACCTCTGACCTATAGGCATACCAGACAGAGTCAGACAGCAACTGGAATGATCAAGACAAGTGGAAAAGAGGCTAGGTCAGGGAGGGAAACATGAGACCCCCACCAATCCTCTACCCACCCTGCTACACTGATCTATTCCAGACCTTTAAGGCCCTTCACCATCTCTCCCATTCTAGCCCTGTAAAAATAGACCCTATTTTTCACTAGCAAGAACACTAAGTAAGGCTACGGTGTAAATTGATGAGCCATGTAAATGTGCAGCTCTAAATAAAGCCCTGTCGGGGAGGTGTGTGGGATATTGACAGGACGAGCAAAGTATTTCCACAACACTTTATTTCTTTCAACTGTCAATTACATTAGAAAAATTACAGTTGTGTTAAAAAAACAACACCAAGTGAATTAAGTGCATTTTGCAGCAATTCAAGTTTTCAATAGTTTGACAGACAACAATATATTATACACAACATGAATAATGCTTTGCTATATTTTTCAATTTTTTTTTTCAATCTAGTCTAGACTTGAGCAATGTACATAATGTGAAAAGAGTTCAAGTGTAAACTTAGTTATTTCCATGAGATATCTATTTCAGTGGATATCTAAAAACAGTACCGTATAAACGTAGAAATACAAAAGTATAAAAAAAAGAACAAGTCTAAACAAAATGTTGCATTTTGTTAGTGAAAAAAAACTACTTTTCAGAATTGCACTTTCCACCTTGGCTCTAAATTGTGTATATTCACCACAGAGAATATCCTAGTTATAACTAGTTGATAAATAACTAGTTACTCTTTCTAAAAAGCAGCTTGTTCATCAAACCAATCCTTATCTCTTAGCCCAAACCTCTCCTCAACTGCAATAATACAGTACTTCTAATACAGTCTTGAGTTAGAGTTTTTACTATTCCTCCTCTTCTTCTTCCTCTTCTTCTTCCCCCTCCTCTTCTTCTTCCTCTGTCACCACATCATCATCATCCCCCAGTCCAAAGCCCATTTGGTACAAGATGACCTCCACGTCTTCTGTGCACAGCGTAAGGTGCTCCATGTTCTCGAACCCAGGCTCGGGCCTCTCTAAGTTGGAGCCTTTAGCTGCCTCTTTGGCCTGTGCGATCAGCTCCTTCCCACTAACCAGGAACTCGGCTGCATTGCCCTTCTCCATGGTCTGGGCCGCCTTCTCCTTCAGGTTGATACTAGCCTGGAGCTGCTCCGTGTACCTCTCCACCAGGGACCTCAGCAACCCCAGCTTCCTCTCCTCCTCCTGGGTGATCTTTTCCAGGAGCTGACCCTTACGTTCCTCCAGGATGGCATAGAGCAAGTCGAAGCTCTCCCCCAGACGTCTCTTCTGAAGCTGGCTGTTCTCCTCGATGCTTTTGCATGTGTCCTCCATCTGAGCCATCACGGCCTGGACACAGCTGTTACCCGCCGCAAGGAGATCTATGGCGTTCCGCAGCTCGGCCTTCTGGGCATCGTAGATGCTCTGCAGGGGTGACACCTCACAGTCCTTGTGCTGGCCGAACACTTTGCACATGGAGCAGGTGGGCGTCTGGCAGGTCACACAGTAAATATTGATGCGCTCGTCCTCGTGCTCCGTACACATGGGCTCCTTGGTGTCTTTGTCCTTCAGCGGTGGGTCTGCAACATTACTTCCTACTTCTCCGCCGCCGCTCTCCGGCTGCTGCTTGTAGATATCAATGATGTTCTCCACTAGCAGGTTCCTCTGCAGGCCGTAGACGCCGTGGCGGTCCAGGACGACCTCGAAGCGGCAGGTGGGGCAGCGGAAGATGCCCCCGGAGTAGTGGTAAGGGTTGCGGGAGTCGTAGAGGTCGCTGGCGCAGCCGCGGCACAGGTTGTGTTGGCAGGGCAGGATGACTACGGGCTTCTGGAACATCTCCAGGCAGATGGGGCAGCTCAGCTGGCTCTCCAGGCTCTCCCTGGGGCTGGGCTGGTGCGTCACCTGGCCGGTCTGGATATCCATGTCTGGATAGATGTGTTTCTCTGTTCTCACAAGGTATAAGTCCTTAAAGTTCTGAGTGGGAGGCCTAGGCGCTTTGTCTTAGGTGGTGTGGCTCTTTCTCTGTCTGTCTCTCCTTCTATTGAAGTCTGGTATGGTGACTGCTTTCTCCACTTGGTTTATTTTGATCTAGCCACTCTCCGGCCACAGCTGACAATTTATACCGCTGGGCTGGCCGTGACACCCGAGCCTCCACGCGGTCTGAGGCACGGGTCCCACCCTTTGCTTGTTTGCAAGGCTCAATTCTGAGATAATTAACCCCTTCTGGCCCCGGGACATGCCATACTTACCAACACCCCCCGTCCCACCCTCCCCTCTCTCTTTCTGTGGGAGGGGCTAAATCAATAGACAACTGGCCAAACAACCTCCAATAACAACAGGTCTCGTCACCCACAAGACACGATTCGGGTCGTTCACATCTGTTTACATCTTTGCTTGACCCCCTTCGGCCTCTGCAGAAATAGGTCACACGTAATGCATATGCCTTCTCATAGCCAGACATTAGGTATGTTATAAATTCATCTCTCGCGGACAGACTACCTAAACATAAAATAAGCATCTGACCAAATTATGCAAGATTTTAGTTTCTGGGTTAATGGAGATTAGTGATAACATAAACATGTCCACATTCTGGCGTTATACAGAGAAATTGTAAACATGCTGACTTCCTTGAAGATGCTCTAGCAGACTGTAAATCTAATCCATGGCTGACAGAAAGAAATGCAGATTTGACAGAGTAAACAACGTAGAAATAGAATGAACACAAGTTGTAGAATCCACATAGTTTGTAATAGAGCAGGTATAATGTGCCATATTGCTCTACTATATGTCTACAGAGAAGAGTGACTGAGCTGGTAGTACACACTATAGAAATAGAATGTCATGTCCTATCCTCTGCCAGGTTCCCCTCCCCCTCTTCCTTTACCCTGTACCCCTGCATAGCCTAAAAGACAGACTGTGTGTGTGTGTTGCACAACTCTGGAAAGTTTGGGGGTTGTAAACATTAAGTTATGTGCCCTCATCGACACCCCAGCAGGACACGGTTGATGACACCCCAGTAGGACACGGTCGACCCAGTCCGGGCGATCACAGCAGCTTGTGCAACACTGTCCACATCACACACCACAACAAAGAACATCCATGGTACTCATTGAGCCGCTCTGAAAACCAGCAACAACAAAATAACAGGTGCTGTACACAGGGGGGTGTACTCATGCACATGGGCTTGGTTGCAGGGGTGGCATCCCAAACATTTCCACCGTGGAGGGGTGTTGTGTCAGGTTGTGACACGTTGGAGGTGTAGGGGGACATTAGTCACGTGGGTGTAATCATGTCAACATGCTGGATATGGCTTAGAGAAGAAGATGGGGCCGATCATCTGTAGTTTAGGACAGACACACAGTATACTGACTGTCATCTCTACCTGTGTAACGGATGTGAAACGGCTAGCTTAGTTAGCGGTGCGCGCTAAATAGCGTTTCAATCGGTGACGTCACTTGCTCTGAGTCCTTGAAGTAGTAGTTCCCCATGCTCTGCAAGGGCCACGGCTTACTGACTGTATACTGACTGTCACACACAGTATACTGACTCTCATCTCTACCTGCACTGGTTCACAGGTACTGTAGTTTAGGACAGACACACAGTATACTGACTGTCATCTCTATCTGCACTGGTTCACAGGTACTGTAGTTTAGGACAGACACACAGTATACTGACTGTCATCTCTATCTGCACTGGTTCACAGGTACTATAGTTTAGTTCACCTGTAGCCCAGATAGTTCACCTGTAGCCCAGATATAGTGCAGTTATTTTGACCAGAGCCCATGTGTCCCAAATGGCACCTAGTGTAGATGAGTGTACTACTTTTGACCAAAGTAGTACACTATAAAGGGATTTGGGTGCCATTTGGAGCGCATCCTAAGGGTCTTCCCCTCCTTATTAATGTGGAGTGTAATAAGGCAAGAGAATGTCATCGGACAAAAAGGCCCTTTGTACTGGTTAGAATTCTGTAATGCCATTTTAATTAAGATAATTTCATTCTGTGTTATTATGGTCAGAGTAAGCTTGTGCATATAGGGAGGGTGGTGATATATTTTTTTGCTGTAAATTAAAAGTGAAATTCTCTTGTATCATAGATTTGTAAGTCTGGATAAGAGCGTCTGTAAATGTAAATAGTTCACCTGTAGCCAGATGTAGCTCACCTGTAGCCCAGATAGCTCACCTGTAGCCCAGATAGCTCATCTGTAGCCCAGATAGCTCACCTGTAGCCCAGATAGTTCGCCTGTAGCCCAGATAGCTCACCTGTAGCCCAGATAGCTCATCTGTAGCCCAGATAGCTCACCTGTAGCCCAGATAGTTCGCCTGTAGCCCAGATAGCTCACCTGTAGCCCAGATAGCTCACCTGTAGCCCAGATAGTTCACCTGTAGATAGCCACCTGTAGCCCAGATAGTTCATCTGTAGCCCAGATAGCTCACCTGTAGCCCAGATAGTTCCCAGCCCAGATAGCTCACCTGTAGCCCAGATAGCTCATCTGTAGCCCAGATAGCTCACCTGTAGCCCAGATAGTTCGCCTGTAGCCCAGATAGCTCACCTGTAGCCCAGATAGTTCACCTGTAGCCCAGATAGTTCACCTGTAGCCCAGATAGCTCACCTGTAGCCCAGATAGCTCACCTGTAGCCCAGATAGTTCACCTGTAGCCGAGATAGTAGCCCAGATAGCTCACCTGTAGCCCAGATAGCTCACCTGTAGCCCAGATAGCTCACCTGTAGCCCAGATAGTTCACCTGTAGCCCAGATAGTTCACCTGTAGCCCAGATAGTAGCCCAGATAGCTCACCTGTAGCCCAGATAGTTCACCTGTAGCCCAGATAGCTCACCTGTAGCCCAGATAGCTCACCTGTAGCCCAGATAGTTCACCTGTAGCCCAGATAGTTCACCTGTAGCCCAGATAGTTCACCTGTAGCCCAGATAGCTCACCTGTAGCCCAGATAGCTCACCTGTAGCCCAGATAGCTCACCTGTAGCCCAGATAGCTCACCTGTGGATGCTGTGCCGGATATCACACCTTCATTATTATCTTGTGTGTAATGATATCATCACTGAATGGTGCTTTCTAGTACACAACATTTGATTTTGAATCATGAATAGATCATCTGTTCACCCCAGAAAACACTCATAAAATATACATTTACAGTTTGAGTATATCAACAGCCATGTAACTGACCACTCCAGCATCCCTAGAGTACCACAACAAACGCATGAGGTTGTGGTGATGCAAGACTTCTCTGAACCTGCCTGTCCCAGCCCTTCCAGTAATGTTGAGAGACAGAGTCATGCGCTGCCTGGTCCTGCAGTGGGTGGTGCTATGGGACAAGTGGAAGGGAGCAGACAGGGTAAACAGTGTACTTCAGAGAGAGATATACATGTGTGGTTCCAGGAGACCAGTGGCGGGATGAAGGGTCACACTCCTCAAAATGTCAGCAGGCGCATCACAGGCCAAGGCCACTGGCACCAGTGGATGGGGGGGAGGAGCTACGGGAGGACGGGCTCATTAAAATGGCTGGAATGGAATACATGGAACGGTATCAAACACATCAAAAGTTTGGAAACCACATGTTTGACTCCATTCCATTTATTCCATTCTATCCATTACAATGAGTCCGTCCTCCTATAGCTCCTCCCACCAGCCTCCACTGACTGGCACTAATAATGAAACCCTAGCCTGGAATCCAAACGTATATGCATGAAACAGAGCAAACTCCAGGCTAGACCGAGAATGTGGTTATGTAATATGCATGTTGTTGTTGTTGTTTGTGTTTGTTGATTTTCTGTTTCTTGTTGATCACCTTATCACTGAATTCTATTTGTTTTATCTGGGAACCCAGGACCAACTGTTGAATGCGGTGGACAACTACTCGATTAGTTGACAGTTGCTTTAACAGTGTGTCATGAGAGCCTTATGTACACATTGCTAACTCTTCTATGACATCATCAGTGTGTGCCAGGTTACCAAGGTAAATAGTCAGTCATGAAACGAACCACTAGATGGCGAACCTTACCATTTATTTATCTGATGAGACAAGTTGTAGCATTGACCTCCTTACTGGCATGATGCGTGAGTGGGTTTGAGAGACTGACTACTTTTTTCCACACAGACATATGCACAAACACAGACAGATGCAGATACACACACAAACACACCCTTAAATGTCAGTTGTTTGGAAACTAAATGAATTTGTTTCCCCCCTATGGCACAATGACATATCCAATGAGACTGAGTAAGCTGAGAGAATGTTTGTGTTCTTGTGACAATCAAAGATAAACAATCAAATGTATGTTTCCTCTGTGGTGCCACTCAGATACATATCAGCTGTCCCATGGCCGTGTCAGAGCCCTGCCAAAATGAATGATCCATTGTGCTGTTGTGTATGGAAACACAATGATGGGGACTGACGTGGGGAGGTAAGTGGCTGAATGAGGCCTAGGACCTACTGGCGGAGGATCTTAATTTGATCACACTTTTGTTTTGAGAATTTTCCTGTACAGAAGGAAATGCAAACCTATAGTGTATTTTGAGGTTTGAAAAAGATTCTAAAGTTTGTGATTTCCACTTTAAAATGTCAGACTTGATTCGCCCTAATGAAAAATGTATCAACCCCTACAAAGAATGTCCATTAATTGTAATTCACATAATAATTCACATTTCCTGTTGAGGCAAGATCATTTTCCTGTTGTAGCAAACTGGATCAAATTAAGATCCTAGGCCTCAGCCCAGGCACAGGACTGCCAATATGGGCAGGAACAGGAACTAGGCAGCAGGAAAGGTCAGCCTTAGCCCGCCATCTTGTATAAACACCCTTTCTGTCTCTGAGACTGTTTAATTCCCTGGAAATCAAGGTCCACTTTGAGACATTATGCCATTCTGAGGGTCCTACCCTGTTTTGTTCTGTTCAGCTCTGTTCTCAGTGGTTTTCCCACGGTCAATTAATATACATGTCAGAATGTTTCCATTTTGGTTTTATAATGGGATATAGGGAGAGAGAAGAGGAGAACATCAACGTTGCCACTCATCAAGAGAAATAGAAGTGATTGAAACGTGGAAACCTGGACCCTTGTCCACAAACCGTCTCAGAGTGCTGATCTAGGATCAGTTTTGCACTTTAGATCATAATTCATAATATTATATGGACAGATCCTAGATCCCCACTCCTACCCTGAGACACTTTGTGTATACGGCCCTGACAGTAGACTGCCCTTTCACCAAAGTCCTTCTACCGACTGTGTTTTGATTTATTTCACCTTTATTTAACAAGGTAGGCCAGTTGAGAACAAGTTTGCGTTTACAACTGCGACCTGGCGTGTGTGTGTGTGTGTGTGTGTGTGTGTGTGTGTGTGTGTGTGTGTGTGTGTGTGTGTGTGTGTGTGTGTGTGTGTGTGTGTGTGTGTGTGTGTGTGTGTGTGTGTGTGTGTGTGTGTGTGTGTGTGTGTGTGGTAGAGGACAATGCAGGGATGTGATCTTACTGTGGCCATTCCCACAGACCATGGCCATGGAGAGAAGAGGGTTAAAGTCTTATCTCACTGTTCTCACACCAGTCAGGCTAAAGGTCAGCTTCCTTCTCTAGCCTGACCTTTCTCTCTTGCCTTTGGACAAATGTACATGTTATGTTATTTTAACATGGCTTTGGTGTTCATTTATCAAATTGGTATGACATTCATGATGGAGGGTGGATGGAGTGTGTATTTGGCAGTACTAAAATGTTACGTCATTACGAAGATCATTTAAAAAATAATTTTTAGATGCTATCTTGATACCCAACAGACGTAGCAACAGAGTGTTATTTGTTGTCCCGTTACTTCTTTAGAAATGGTTGTTTTATTTCCCAGAGAAGACACAACATACTGTAGAATCTTGTCACAGCAGTTACTCTTTCAGATGTCTTCAAACAGAAGGGTTTGTTTCCACGGAATATTACACTACAGCTCCCATTTCAGCCGGCTGAAGTCAGTTGAATCATGAATCTCCCAAATAAATGTGTATATTCATTAGACAGTTCAAATACAAATAGTTGACTCCCAACCCAACAAGGGTAAAGGAGGCTCCAATTAGTAGTGATCTCTCTACCAACCTTTATGGCTCTGTAATCCCTTCGGAAGGAATACGGTGGTTCTCGTCCCTCAATCCTGACGAGTTTCATGTTTGCAGGACTCACACTTGAATCATGAAAAGCTTCTGGACTATTGAAGATGACTTTCAGTTCTGTCTGCTTGAAAATGTCCTTTGGGCATTACATAACACTCATGACACAATGTTAGGTCACAAGTTCACAACCCTCCAAGGTCTTTGGAGGTCTCTAATCTTTTGAGCAACATCCACATTTATTTACTAGACGAGCTGTCAAAATAAACCATTTTTTTATCCAGTGGTGGTTTGTTTCCAGGTTAAACACTTCTAGAGCATTGAGGTTGGCTCTAAAAAATACTGAACATGAAGGAGTACCCCCAGTCCAGCCTGGTCTCATAAACTAGACATAACATAGTAAACACTCAAAATTGTATGATATGTTATGTTTGATATGGTTACATAAGACAGAAGGTTACTTTAAGAAGGCTAAAGGCTAAAACAAAAGTAGGGTGGTTGGTCAGGGTGAATAGGTAGGCATATTACGCGAACATCTAGCAACCCAGAGGTTGTGTGGTCAAATCTGATCTTGGTTGAGATGAGCTAACTTTAGCTAATTAGCAACTTTGCAACAACTTACTACCTTTTAGCTACTTCGCAACAACTTAGCATGTTAGCTAACCCTTCCGCTAACCCTAACCTTAACCCTTAACCTAACTCCTAACTTTAACCCTAACCCTAACTCCTAGCCTAGCTAATGTTAGCCACCTAGCTAATGTAGCCACCTAGCTAATGTTAGCCACCTAGCTAATGTTAGCCACCTAGCTAACGTTAGGCATCCTAGCTAACGTTAGCCACCTAGCCTCCTAATGTGACGTGGTAAGGTTAGACCCAGGTGCAAAGAGTCCAGATGAGTAATCAGTAATTAAGGATAAACATAATATTTCATAGCACACTGGAAAGGGCAAAAAAGCAAACACTAAGTCTCGAAAACTCACTCAGGAAACGACCGCACACGGTAAACATTTCAAGATTCTGCAAAGGACAACAGAAAACACAGGGAATTCATAATGAGTAAATTGGACACACCTGAGTGGCGTTAATGTCTCTAGGACGGTCTCTGCCATCCTCTGGTGACAGGTGGAACCATGAGCCCTATTTACTGTTAGCCACAACACATTGTAATTCAAAACATATCGTATGAATTGTAAAAGTAACAGATCATACAAAATGGATGATGGACAGTCACAAATAAGTGGAGTGTCCTGGATTTACATTTACTATGTTATGTCTACCCCTGAGTCCAGGTTGCCCAGTCCAGTTATTATTCCCATGCCCCTACTCTGCCTGCCTGCCTGCCTGCCTGGCTGGGCGGAAGGCGTGAGAATGTGGTTGCCTAGTAGTGTCATTGTTTACTGTGCCAGCCCCAGCGTGTGAGCCCTCACCCCTGCTTGTGAGGCCCTGGCCCACACTGTGCCCGCCTGGAGCCACTGGCGTCCCCTCAGTGGAGTTTCCATCCAGGGGCCTCCCTGGCGCCAGAGTGATGCCAGCCTAGATCTCTCAACTTTGATTGAGGACTCAACCATGGTTTTACCAGGCTCTCACTGGGATTTTTATTGTGTTCATTTATTGTGTGTAAGTTTACAGCATCATTCATCCCCATGCCTGTCCTCTTTCCCCCTTCTTTTTATTTTGATACACAGACAAATATATATAGACCCTAATGGCATGTCCATCGCACTCCAGAAACAGCTTTGATCCATTTAGAGATGAAAGGATGTTTGGCTTAATAGATAGAGCTCACTGCTACTTCCTCCTCTCACATACTGCTGTGTCGCCTGGCCCTAAACTGCTGTGTCGCCTGGCCCTAAACTGCTGTGTCTGTTTGAGTCTGTATACCTCAGACGGCCCAGTGGAAGAGCTTCAAGTGTTTTAAGTCAGAGGGCCTTGAGAACAAAACACCATCTGAAAAGATACTACAGGATTTTCCTCTCCAGCCATTTAAAAACAGCAGACTATTGTATTGTTGAAGATTTTCCATATGACATGTTTTGGAAAGTAGGTCAAGAAACCGTCCGAGTCACACAGACCATGATGTGTGGAGGCAGTTTGACTATAAATGATTTGCCTTAACATCCATCAGGCAGAGTCACACAGAACATGATGTGTGGAGGCAGTTTGACCATAAATGATTTGCCTTAACATCCACCAGGCAGAGTCACACAGAACATGATGTGTGGAGGCAGTTTGACTATAAATGATTTGCCTTAACATCCACCAGGCAGAGTCAGCATGATGTGTGGAGGCATAAATGACCATAAACAGCAAGTATTTTTCCATGGAATTCAGAGAAGAAAGCAAGCTTCCACGAACGATATATCAATGAAGAGATATGTGAAAAAACACCTTGAGGATTGATTCCAAACAACGCATGTTTCAGTCATATTATGGAGTTAATTCGATTTGACGTTGTTGGTGACTGAATTTTCGTTTGTTTCGGTAGCCAAATGTGATGTACAAAAACATCCACACAAAGATGTTTCAGGAAAAACTGGACATTTGATGTAACTGAGAGTCTCCTCATTGAAAACATCCGAAGCTCTTCAAAGGTAAATTATTTTATTTATTTGGTTATCTGGTTTTTGTGAAAATGTTGCGTGCTAAATGCTACTCAAAATGCTAAGCTAGCTTAGCATACTCTTACACAAATTAGTGAATTGCTATGGTTCAAAAGCATATTTTAAAAATCTGAGATGACAGTGTTGTTAAGAAAAGGCTAAGCTTGAGAGTAGGCGCATTATTTTCATTTTATTTGCGATTTTCAGAAATCGTTAACGTTGCGTTATGCTAATGAGCCTGAGGCTTTATTCACGATCCCGGATCCGGGATGGGGAGTTTCAAGATTAACATCCATCAGGCAGAGTCACACAAGATCCACGGCTGGGCACACAAGAGATTAGACAATCATGCTGTATCCTCGACTAATGGAATTAATGCTCAAACATGTTGAACCGGTAAATCAAAGGGATATTTGCGTATGTCCGCCATGTTGCCTGTTCTCATGGGGCTCCTCTCTTTTCTTAGCGGTGATGGTGAAAGACGGGTGGGTTTTGGGTAATATACTTAAGCAGATAGTACACAGAGCAAAGAAGATCAGCATTGACTGACTGACTGACTGACTGACTGACTGACTGACTGACTGGCTGACTGACTGGCTGACTGACTGAGTGACTGAGCTGAGTGACTGACTGGCTGACTGACTGACTGACTGAGTGACTGATTGACTGAGTGACTGTGACTGGCTGAGTGACTGACTGGCTGACTGGCTGACTGACTGACTGACTGACTGACTGAGTGACTGATTGACTGGCTGACTGACTGGCTGACTGACTGACTGAGTGACTGGCGGAGTGACTGACTGAGTGTGTGACTGGCTGAGTGAGTGACTGGCTGACTGACTGACTAGCTGACTGACTGGCTGACTGACTGGCTGACTGACTGACTGAGTGAGTGACTGGCTGAGTGAGTGAGTGACTGGCTGACTGACTGACTGAGTGACTGGCTGACTGACTGACTGACTGACTGACTGACTGACTGACTGACTGAGTGACTGGCTGACTGGCTGACTGGCTGAGTGACTGACTGGCTGACTGACTGAGTGAGTGAGTGACTGGCTAACTGACTGACTGACTGAGTGACTGGCTGACTGACTGACTGACTGAGTGACTGACTGACTGGCTGACAGAAAATCTGGTTGCTGACCATTGAGGAAGTCACATTATTTATTTTGGTGGCCACAGTGTTTGGGTTTACGGAGTAAAAATGTCCTCAGTTGAGACTCTTCTCTGAGATTTATAATGATGGATTGGTACAACAAAGTATTTTACAACGTTTGAACGGATGTTGATGTAATCTAAAAGTGTCTGTCACTGGCAACATTTGGGGAATTTCACCCCGAGAGCAAAATAGTTCCTTCTGGTTATTTATATATTGCATGTTTTTTATTTAACCAAATTAATGTCAATTGACATATTCTAAACATATAGACAAAACCTAATTTAGTAAGATGATCTGTGTGTCTTTGGATAAGCTAAAATGGGCCAACTGACCTAACCATATTTTCCCATGAACTTTCTAAAAGACATTAGCAAATCTCCCTCAGAGGGACAGCTGTAGGATGTGATATATGTTGAAATGCCGTGAAATGACTCTGCCTGAATGCTAGTGTATAACCTCCATGCTGCTTACCCAGGTCACATTTCTCCCTGATTAGATCAGATCAGGGAAGAAATATACACTGAGACCACGTCAGTTCTCTGATAGAGTCTGGAGCATGGCCAATGTGTTGAAACAGGTCAAAACACAGGTCATATATTATACGGTGTATGATCAAATGATCAAAACAGGAACCTCATATTTAGATAATCTTTTGTTATTAGTTATTTCTCCACTTTAGCTGAAGTTAGTAGGCTATATTTGTTTGATTTACTTGACTATGTTATTTCTGTCCTCTAGCCTCCAGTAGGGAGACAGTGGCATTCTGACTTCTTGTTTTGGATCGATGCCTTGTTGTTGCCAAGGGGGACCTCATACTGGTAGTGAAATATATTAGCCCAAGTATCTTCTTTTCATTTCTAAAACGTATCTCCGCCCTCTGTAGTTCATCTGGGGAGATCAAAGATGGAGACTAGATGTCTGCGCCCTTCCTCTCTCTCTCTCTCTCTCTCTCTCTGTCTCTCTCCCTCTCTGTCTCTCTCTCTCTCTCTCTGTCTCTCTCCCTCTTCTCCCTCTCTCTCTCTCTCTCTCTCTCTCTCTCTGTCTCTCTCCCTCTCTGTCTCTCTCTCTCTCTCCCTCTCCCTCTCTCTCTTCATGTTTCCTTAACCTCTCCTTTGTCACTGCCCTGTTGATATTTTGGATGCTTGCTAAAACCAAAGGTGTTCAGAATATACTTAATGAATCATTGTTTTCTTACTGCAATGCTTCATTCTTCTTTTGTGAATCAGACACAATGTGTGGCCAGAAGAACATATTCAGGGAAACAGAGGAATGTTTTCTCCTTCTATCTGTCTGTGAAAGTTGATTTGATAATGTGATTTTATTTTCCCTTGTCTGCAGGTTAATAACAGAACACACTTGACCCTCTCATCAGAAGCTGACTGGTAATGAGCCAAACGAGTTCAGTGCTAATTGTCAGGGGTTTAAGCCATCTTACTTTCTGAAGTAAATCTTAGTAAATCTTTGATGAATCCGTCGTAGGAACTCCCTTAATTGGACCGTTTTGCCGCTTCTACGGGTCACTGCAGGGTAAAAAAGCAGAGTAATTAGAAGAAGAAGAAAAAATGTTTCTGGATGAAGAGAAATAAAATGCTTCTTGAGTTGATAGCACATGAACAATTGTCTTGTTTGTGTGGCATGTTTAAGCCTTTCCCAAAACAGTTGTGTATCTTGTTTTATTACAGGCTTGTTTTTGTTTACAGCACAAGGAAGTGTGTGGCATGTTTAAGTGTTCCCCAATCTTATTTGAAGTTCTAGGAAATTGTAACGGTTGTCTTCGGTGGAAGGAGAGGAGGACCAAAGCGCATATATTTTAATGAAATATCACTGGACACAGAAAACAAAAGGAACAAGAGAAATAAATGAAAACCGCCACAGTCCCGTGTGGAACTGACACGGAAAAATAATTACCCACAAAACACAGGTGGGAAAAGGCTACCTAAGTATGGTTCTCAATCAGAGACAACGATTGACAGCTGCCTCTGATTGGGAACCATACCAGGCCAAACACATAGAAATAGAAAACATAGAAAAAAAACACATAGAATGCCCACCCCAACTCACGCCCTGGCCAAACCAAAATAGAAACATAAAATAGGAACTCATGTCGGGACGTGACAGAAATGTCTGTGAAGCACTGTCCTAACCTGTCCTGTCTAACTCCAAATGTGATTGAAAGGAAGACTGATTGACTGTGGTGGGTTTATGTTTGGGTTGATTTTAGCCTCTGTGGGGTTCCAGTGGCTTCATTAAGGAGATCAAAAACAGAAGGATGACTGTGTGAAGGTCCTCTCCCTTCATCTCTCTTCCTCTCCTTCATCTCCCTTCATCTCCCTTCCTCTCCTTCCCCTCTCTTCCTCTCCTTCATCTCCCTTCCTCTCCTTCCTCTCCCTTCATCTCCCTTCCTCTCCTTCCTCTCTCTTCATCTCCTTCATCTCCCTTCCTCTCCTTCCTCTCCTTCCTCTCCCTTCAGCTCCTTCCTCTCCTTCCTGTCCCTTCCTGTCCCTTCCTCTCCTTCCTCTCCCTTCCTTTCTCTTCCTCTCCTTCCTCTCTCTTCTCTCCTTCATCTCCTTCCTCTCCTTCCTGTCCCTTCCTCTCTCTTCCTCTCCTTCCTCTCTCTTCCTCTCCTTCATCTCCCTTCATCTCCCTTCCTCTCCTTCCTCTCCCTTCATCTCCCTTCCTCTCCTCCTCTCTCTTCATCTCCTTCATCTCCCTTCCTCTCCTTCCTCTCCTTCCTGCTCCCTTCCTCTCCTTCCTGTCCCTTCCTCTCTCTTCCTCCCTTCCTCTCTCTTCCTCTCCTTCATCTCCTTCCTCTCCTTCCTGTCCCTTCCACTCTCTTCCTCTCCCTTCCTCTCCTTCATCTCCTCCCTCTCTCTTCCTCTCCCTTCATCTCCCATCCTCTCCTTCCTGTCACTTCCTCTCTCTTCCTCTCCATCCTTTCCCTTCCTCTCCTTCCTCTTCCTCTCCTTCCTCTCCTTCCTCTCCCTTCCTCTCCTTCCTCTCCCTTCCTGTCCTTCCTCCTTCCTCTCCTTCTTCCTTCATCTCCTTCCTCTCCTCTCCTCTTCCTCTCCTTCCTCTCCTTCATCCCTTCCTCCTTCCTCTCCCTTCCTGTCCCTTCCTCTCTTCCTCTCCCTTCCTCTCCTCTCCTTCCTCTCCTTCCTCCTTCCTTCCTGTCCCTTCCTCCCTCTCTCTCTTCCTCTCTCTCCTCCTCTTCCTCTCCCTCTCCCTCCTCCTTCCTTCCTCTCTCCTTCCTCTCCCTTCCTCTTCATCTCCTTCCTGTCCCTTCCTCTTTCCTCTCCTTCCTCTCCTTCCTTCCTCTCCTTCCTCCCTCTCTCTTCCTCTCCTTCATCTCCCATCTCTCCTTCCTTCCTCTCCTTCCTCTCCATCCTTCCTCTCCTTCCTGTCGCTTCCTCTCCCTTCCTCTCCTTCCTCTCCCTTCCTCTCTCTTCATCTCCCTTCCTCCCCTCTCTTCCTCTACCTTCATCTCCCATCCTCTCCTTCCTGTCACTTCCTCTCTCTTCCTCTCCATCCTTTCCCTTCCTCTTTCTCTTCCTTCCTCTCCTTCCTTTCTGTCAGGATTTGGCCAGGGTTGTTCCTCTCCCATTCCTGACTCCTTCCTCTCCCTTTGCACCTCTCTTTCCCCTGATTCATCTCCCTTCCTCTCCTTCCTCTATCTGTGCTCTGTGTTTGTATGTTAGCACCCAGCCTCTCCTTCCTGTCTCTTCTTGTGGAATTCTGTTTTTGTTTTTGAGTATCTCTTCCTCTCCTTCCTCTCCCTTCCTCCCCCTTCCTCTCCTTTCCTCTCATTTCATCTCCCTTCCTCTCCCTTTCTCTTCCTTCCTCTCACTTCCTTTCCTTCATCTCATTTCCTCTCCCTTCCTCTCCCTTCCTCTACTTTCTGTCTTGCTGTTAAGTGACATTGTAAGCACAGACCAGGGTTTCCTCTACTTACTCTGTGTCTTGCTAATTGAAAAACACAGTGACATGAACTCAGAGGCTTAATGTTGTATGCGAATTGCTGTGTACAACATGATCTGAGATGAGATGGTTGACAGCTTGTTCTCCTTATTGTATTATTGAAAACGTCATTGTTTACCTGGAAGCCACACACACTAGCTGTATTCTGACAAATCTGATATCTGGAGTAACTTAAAGCAATATGGCTTTAGTCAGGGCATGTACATGTGTTGTCCATGGAAAAAGAAATATGACTCGATTCAAATAAACCACATTCTGGTCTCCACCCTTCACTCCACATTAAAGTCTGTTTTCCTGTATACTTGTAGTTTAACTACCAACAGGACTGGGTGGATGGAACTGGTCTGAACTGATCTGAACGGTCCTCTAGAGGCATGCTGTATGAGGGTCTGCCAGTCCTGGGGTGCTCACTGCAGAGAGCTGTGATGAGACTCCGATGCTGAGACCACCAAGGGCCAACAAGCCTGGGGAGCTGATGTTTCTATTTATTCGTTGGTCCAGAAACCAAACTGCCTCCTCTGGAAATTCCTTCCTGGAACTTGGATTTTTGATTTAGTGGAACTTTTGGATCCAGAGTGGAGCAAATAAGTTTAACTGAGACTGAATGAACTGACCACAATGTATTTTTCCCATATTTATTGTGCATTTTATGTCTATTTCCCTTCCTTTTTAGAAAGTGGCAAGCAATTAGAGGTTCTATACTTGGCTGTTGAAATGTTTGTCTGTCAGCGAACCACTAATCAACTGCACTGTGTGTGACCAAACCATTCTCACATAATTTCTTGTCACATATGGTTAGGGCAGTGTTACATCGTCTGTGGACCTATTTCTGACAATGCAAATCTACAGGTTGGAACTATATTCCTTGACTAGTCTCTCAAAGCACTTCATGATGTCACACCCTGAACAGGAACAATGGTGGCCCTCTTGAAGCATGTGGGAACAGCAGACTGGTATAGGGATTTTGAATATGTTTGGTCTGCTGCTCTGATGTTTTGTGCAGCCTTGCGTTAACAGGGTGCAGTGATGCATATGAGATGTCTGTTTAAAGTGGCTAGTGATATATTTACATAATTTCAGTGGGCATTCTATGTTACATGTCTATTTTGTCTATTTCTATGTTTGGCCTGATATGGTTCTCAATCAGAGGCAGGTGTTAGTCATTGTCTCTGATTGGGAACCATATTTAGGTAGCCTGTTTGGTGTTGGGTTTTGTGGTTATTGTTCCTGTCTCTGTGTTAGTTTGCACCAGAATAGGCTGTTTCAGTTTTCCATGTTTGTTGTTTTTGTATTATGTTTAGTTGTCTTATTAAAAAACATGAATAGTAATCACGCTGCGTTTTGGTCCACCTCTCCTTCACCACAAGAAAACCGTTACAGAATCACCCACCACAACAGGACCACGCGGCGTGGTGACAGACAGCGGCAGCAGAAGCAGCGCGAGGAGGACTGGACATGGGAGGATGAGTGGGACGGTAAAGGACCCTGGGCACAGCCAGGAGAATATCGCCGCCCCAAGGAAGAGCTGGAGGCGGAGAAGGCAGAGAGTCGCTGGTATGAGGAGGCAGCACGGCGGCGTGGATGGAAGCCCGAGAGTCAGACCCAAAAATGTATAGGGTGGGGGCACACAGGAAGTGTGGCGAAGCCAGGTAGGATACCTGCGCCAACTTCCTGTGCTTACCGGGGGGCGAGAGAGACCGGTCAGGCACCGTATTGTGCGGTGAAGCGCACGGTGTCCCCAGTGCGGGTGCATAGCCCGGTGCGGTACATTCCAGCTCCGTGTATCGGCCGGGCTAGAGTGGGCATCTGGTCTCCAGTGCGTCTCCTTGAGCCGGCTTACATGGCACCAGCCTTGCGCATGGTGTCCCCGGTTCGCCTGCATAGCCCAGTGCGGGCTATTCCACCTCGCCGCACTGGCAGGGTGACCGGGAGCATTCAACCAGGTAAGGTTGGGCAGGCTCGGTGCTCAAGAGCTCCAGTGCGCCTGCACGGTCTGGTCTATCCGGTACCACCTCCACGCACCAGCCCTCCGGTGGCAGCCCCCCCGCACCAGGCTGTCTCTCCGTCTCATCCCTAAAGCTGCTCCCACCTGTCCAGCGCTGCCAGAGCCTTCCTCCTCTCCAGCGCTGCCGGACACTCCCGCCTGTCCGGCGCTGCCGGAGTCTCCCGCCTGTCCGGCGCTGCCGGAGTCTCCCTCCAGCCCAGAGGCACCAGAGCCCCTCAGCCCAGAGCTGCCAGAGCTTCCACCCCTCTGTCCCGAGCTGCCCCTCTGTCCCGAGCTGCCCCTCTATCCAGTGGGGTCATTTAGAAGGGTTGCCGTGGTTCGGAGGCCATGGAAGCGGACAAGGTGGTGGACTAAGACTATGGTGAAGTGGGGGCCACGTCCAGCACCAAAGCCACCACCGCGGACAGATGCCCACCCAGACCCTCCCCAATAGGTTCAGGTTTTGCGGCCGGAGTCCGCACCTTGGGGGGGGGGGGGGGGTACTGTCACACCCTGACCATAGTTTGCTTTGTATGTTTCTATGTTTCGTTTGGTCAGGGTGTGATCTGAGTGGGCATTCTATGTTACATGTCTAGTTTGTCTATTTCTGTGTTTGGCCTGATATGGTTCTCAATCAGAGGCAGGTGTTAGTCATTGTCTCTGATTGGGAACCATATTTAGGTAGCCTGTTTGGTGTTGGGTTTTGTGGGTGATTGTTCCTGTCTCTGTGTTAGTTTGCACCAGAATAGGCTGTTTCGGTTTTCCACGTTTGTTGTTTTTGTATTATGTTTAGTTGTCTTATTAAAAAACATGAATAGTAACCACGCTGCGTTTTGGTCCACCTCTCCTTCACCACAAGAAAACCGTTACAAATATAGTGTTTTTACAATCTTAAACCATTGACTTTTCCTGTCTTTTCGTTCTTCTGATATTGTCTGTAAGGTCTGTAAACATCTTTAAACAGTTGGTTTTATATGTTTGAACACCGTAACGGCCCGTAAAGAAATAGACGGAAGGAGTTCATTTGGGAAAGCTTAATAGCTTTCAGCACTGGTAGGAACACAGCACTGACCATGCCTGGCTTTGAGATAAGAGCTCGATACATGAGGCGATGAGAGAATGTCTGGACAAATGAGGAAATTAAATATTGCTTTTGTAGCAACATAATGAACACATTTCATAATGTCTTCAGACAATCAGGCACATTGCCAGCATTTGCACATGTATTTTGATCCTATTCAAGCCACCTCTCAACTCAAAAGGGGATGTGACCAATAAATGTTATATCCGTATATAACAGTATATCTCCGTATGTCCATTATATCTATTAGAACTATGTAATAATAACACATTACATTTAAGTGCAATCATGACTATATGTCAAGTAAGCCAACCAATAACCCCACTGCATCCTCTATGGGCCAATCAACCTCCCAAATACACCCCCTTGTTCAGGCGTTTCCTCTGGCAGTAAATCCCTGACAGACAGACAGCTATAGGAAACACTCACTAACACTCACGAACCTGGTCATTGAAGTGTCCATAGTAGTTACTACCCCTGGTCATTGAAGTGTCTATGGTAGTTAATACCCCTGGTCTAACCTGGTCATTGAAGTGTCTATGGTAGTTAATACCCCTGGTCTAACCTGGTCATTGAAGTGTCTATGGTAGTTAATACCCTGGTCTAACCTGGTCATTGAAGTGTCCATGGTAGTTAATACCCCTGGTCTAACCTGGTCATTGAAGTGTCCATGGTAGTTAATACCCCTGGTCTAACCTGGTCATTGAAGTGTCCATGGTAGTTAATACCCCTGGTCTAACCTGGTCATTGAAGTGTCCATGGTAGTTAATACCCCTGGTCTAACCTGGTCATTGAAGTGTCCATGGTAGTTAATACCCCTGGTCTAACCTGGTCATTGAAGTGTCCATGGTAGTTAATACCCCTGGTCTAACCTGGTCATTGAAGTGTCCATGGTAGTTAATACCCCTGGTCATTGAAGTGTCCATGGTAGTTAATACCCCTGGTCTAACCTGGTCATTGAAGTGTCCATGGTAGTTAATACCCCTGGTCTAAACTGGTAATTGAAGTGTCCATGGTAGTTAATACCCCTGGTCTAACCTGGTCATTGAAGTGTCCATGGTAGTTAATACCCCTGGTCTAACCTGGTCATTGAAGTGTCCATGGTAGTTAATACCCCTGGTCTAACCTGGTCATGTCCATGGGTTAATACCCCTGGTCTAACCTGGTCATTGAAGTGTCTATGGTAGTTAATACCCCTGGTCTAACCTGGTCATTGGTCATGGTGAAGTCTAACCCTGATGGTAGTTAATACCCCTGGTCTAACCTGGTCATTGAAGTGTCCATGGTATCTTAATACCCTAACTGGTCTTGAACCTGGTCATTGAAGTGTCCATGGTAGTTAATACCCCTGGTCTAACCTGGTCATTGAAGTGTCCATGGTAGTTAATACCCCTGGTCTAACCTGGTCATTGAAGTGTCCATGGTAGTTAATACCCCTGGTCTAACCTGGTCATTGAAGTGTCTATGGTAGTTAATACCCCTGGTCTAACCTGGTCATTGAAGTGTCTAGTGTCCATGTCCTCATGTAGTTAATACCCCTGGTCTAACCTGGTCATTTCCCTCAGTGTCTTGAAGTGTCATGTAGTTAAGCATTGATGTAGTGGCAGCAGTATAGTTAAACCAATGGTCAAAGTGTCAATGGCTAGCACTAATAATGGTACTTAGACTGACAGCCTGGCTCCACTCTGTGTTTACAGACCCAGAGCCCTCTATTTAGACACTATAGTAGCATGGTTGCCACAGTGACATGGGATTGATCAGTGGCAGGGGGCTGAAAAGAGACTGGTCTTTACAACTGGCAGATGTAGTTGGACTGGCCGTATTCTACACCACCTGAGTGGTGTTAATGATAGTCAACTGAAAGTCCAGACAGTCTCAAATACGAGTTAGATTATATAGAATATCTGAACAATAGCTTCCTCAACAGGCTTGGAGCCCCACACATCCCCTTCAGCCAATCAGTCTGAACCAGTCTCTTGTAAAAGCCAGAGAAAGTTCCTTGTGTCAAGTGTTAGGAGGTGTCATCTCAGATGTTGAAGAGGTGTCGGGTTGAGTTTCCTCAGTGTGTTAGGAGGTGTCATCTCAGACGTTGAAGAGATGTCAGGTTGAGTTTCCTCAGTGTGTTAGGAGGTGTCATCTCAGACGTTGAAGAGGTGTCGGGTTGAGTTTCCTCAGTGTGTTAGGAGGTGTCATCTCAGACGTTGAAGAGATGTCAGGTTGAGTTTCCTCAGTGTGTTAGGAGGTGTCATCTCAGATGTTGAAGAGGTGTCAGGTTGAGTTTCCTCAGTGTGTTAGGAGGTGTCATCTCAGACGTTGAAGAGGTGTCGGGTTGAGTTTCCTCAGTTTGTTAGGAGGTGTCATCTCAGACGTTGAAGAGATGTCAGGTTGAGTTTCCTCAGTTTGTTAGGAGGTGTCATCTCAGACGTTGAAGAGATGTCAGGTTGAGTTTCCTCAGTGTCTTAGGAGGTGTCATCTCAGACGTTGAAGAGATTTGGGTTGAGTTTCCTCAGTGTGTTAGGAGGTGTCATCTCAGACGTTGAAGAGATGTCAGGTTGAGTTTCCTCAGTGTGTTAGGAGGTGTCATCTCAGACGTTGAAGAGGTGTCGGGTTGAGTTTCCTCAGTGTGTTAGGAGGTGTCATCTCAGACGTTGAAGAGATGTCAGGTTGAGTTTCCTCAGTGTGTTAGGAGGTGTCATCTCAGACGTTGAAGAGATGTCAGGTTGAGTTTCCTCAGTGTGTTAGGAGGTGTCATCTCAGACGTTGAAGAGATGTCAGGTTGAGTTTCCTCAGTGTGTTAGGAGGTGTCATCTCAGACGTTGAAGAGGTGTCAGGTTGAGTTTCCTCAGTTTGTTAGGAGGTGTCATCTCAGACGTTGAAGAGGTGTCAGGTTGAGTTTCCTCAGTGTCTTAGGAGGTGTCATCTCAGACGTTGAAGAGGTGTCAGGTTGAGTTTCCTCAGTTTGTTAGGAGGTGTCATCTCAGACGTTGAAGAGGTGTCGGGTTGAGTTTCCTCAGTGTGTTAGGAGGTGTCATCTCAGACGTTGAAGAGGTGTCAGGTTGAGTTTCCTCAGTGTGTTAGGAGGTGTCATCTCAGACGTTGAAGAGGTGTCGGGTTGAGTTTCCTCAGTGTGTTAGTGCTGGTTCACATTAGTGGTTTGGTCAGGCCACCGCCACTACAGGCGTTACATATTGTTCTTTCTAATCAGCACCCCTATCGGGTTTCTCTGTGGTGAAGCAAGGCGCCACACACGCAAGTACACACACACACACACACTTCATCCATCCCCTTCTCCAACGACCGCCGACTGGCTGGCTGTGTGTGGGTGTGTGTGATGATGAATGAGAATGTGTACCGCCCGAGGTCCTTTTCTCCATTCCTTTCTCCTCCAACAGGGTTTCTTGTAGGTGTCCTTTTGAGCCGTGGTTTGAGGGTGGCTGGGTGGTTGAGTCTGGAGACAGTGATGGATGGGGCCATGCGAGGCCCTGTTAGCGTACTGTTATTAATTATAGGCTAAGAGAACAGATGAGTGGGAGAAAGACCACCGAGCCAGCGAGAGACAAGTAGAGTTAATGATGACGGCCTCCCTTGACCGCGCTGAGATGGGCCATTTCATTCTCTGACTGGTGGCTGGATTTAATGGATTTAATGTTGAGGTTTACAGTTTGGGGGTAAATGTTGCTCCTAGAGAGGAAGCTGGTAAATGGAAAATGTGATGCTTGGTGCTGCTGAGGCATTTTGATGGATTTCAAATATGTATAATTATGAACGGGTCTTCTCCATAGACTGTCCCCAACCAGGAAGACATAAGGGTACAGAATCCTGAGACAAATGAAACAGCAAAGGGCTAATAACTTCCACTTGCGCTTTCCACCCGAGGTCTGTCATAAGGCTTGAGAAATAAAACTTGAGATCAACTAACCCTAACATGAGCTTCATATCCATATCCTGCCTCAACCCTAACCCTAACCCTAGCTTCATATCCATATCCTGGTTCAACCCTAACCTTAGCCTCAACCCTAACCCTAACCCTAACCCTAGCTTCATATCCATATCCTGGTTCAACCCTAACCTTAGCCTCAACCCTAACCCTAACCTGAGCTTCATATCCATATCCTGGTTCAACCCTAACCTTAGCCTCAACCCTAACCCTAACCTTAGCTTCATATCCATATCCTGGTTCAACCCTAACCTTAGCCTCAACCTAATCCTAACCTTAACTTCATATCCATATCCTGGCTCAACCCTAACCTTAGCCTCAACCCTAACCCTATCCCTAGCTTCATATCCTGACTCAACCCTAACCTTAGCCTCATCCTAACCCTAACCCTAGCTTCATATCCATATCCTGGTTCAACCCTAACCTTAGCCTAGCTTCATATCATATCCTGGTTCAACCCTAACCTAACCTTAAGCTTCCCTAACCCTAACCCTAGCTTCATATCCATATCCTGGTTCAACCCTAACCTTAGCCTCAACCCTAACCCTAACCCTAACCCTAGCTTCATATCCATATCCTGGTTCAACCCTAACCTTAGCCTCAACCCTAACCCTAACCCTAGCTTCATATCCATATCCTGGTTCAACCCTAACCTTAGCCTCAACCCTAACCCTAACCCTAGCTTCATATCCATATCCTGGTTCAACCCTAACCTTAGCCTCAACCCTAACCCTAACCCTAGCTTCATATCCATATCCTGGTTCAACCCTAACCTTAGCCTCAACCCTAACCCTAACCCTAGCTTCATATCCATATCCTGGTTCAACCCTAACCTTAGCCTCAACCCTAACCCTAACCCTAACCCTAGCATCATATCCATATCCTGGTTCAACCCTAACCTTAGCCTCAAACCTCCAACCCTATCCTAACCCTAACCCTATCCATATCCTAACCTTCAACCCTAACCCTAACCCTAGCATCCCATATCTCTGGTTCAACCCTAACCTTAGCCTCAACCCTAACCCTAACCCTAGCTTCATATCCATATCCTGGTTCAACCCAACCTTAGCCTCAACCCTAACCCTAACCCTAGCATCATATCCATATCCTGGTTCAACCCTAACCTTAGCCTCAACCTAACCCTAACCCTAACCCTAACCCTAGCTTCATATCCATATCCTAACCCTAACCCTAGCTTCATATCCATATCCTGGTTCAACCCTAACCCTAACCCTAGCTTCATATCCATATCCTGGTTCAACCCTAACCTTAGCCTCAACCCTAACCCTAACCCTAGCATCATATCCATATCCTGGTTCAACCCTAACCTTAGCCTCAACCCTAACCCTAACCCTAGCATCATATCCATATCCTGGTTCAACCCTAACCTTAGCCTCAATCCTAACCCTAACCCTAGCTTCATATCCATATCCTGGTTCAACCCTAACCTTAGCCTCAACCCTAACCCTACCTAGCTCTAACTGGTCATTTTATTCCTTGTGATAAACAACATTTATATTCCTGTGCTTAATTGCTTCTGGCTTTCTTTGCACATAACTGAAAGTTGAGCTCCTCTGAGCGATATGAATTGAATCTAGCCTTTACTGTAGGTCGTGTCTGTGATGAGATGGTTGAAGGATACGTCACCAGACAATGACCTAAAATAGCTCACCAGTCTTTCTGTTACCGCGATCTTTCAGTGAACCTAAACTATCACCACAGGGGAACAACAAATACAAGGACTGAGAAAAAGATCATCGAAAATCACCTTAGGTTGCCATGGTTATATTGTACTTTTTAAAATGGTGGATTAACTATCCCAGAGACTACACTCCATATTACCACTCCCATATATCAAAATAATTTGTCTGAATCCGCCCATTAAGACATGTGGTTGAGTGGATACCATGTATATTTCAGTGTTGGGGTAATGATAATGATGGTGTTATTAATGTGTGGTATGCAATTGAATAGAAAATACCTGCATGCATACAAGCACAATGGGAAAGGAAATGATGCAAAATGCAACAAAACAAGTATCCAGTTACACAGTATAATCAGATAAATAGTTTAGATTCTGTTTAATTCACCACCTACATTTTGTTTTGCTAAGTATACTGTTTGGCAACAGAATATCGTACCCAGAGAAGCATTAGAATTAAAGCAACATGTTTTCTCAGAATCATAGACTGTTTCAGGATCAGTCTGTGGAGTGTTTGCACCACTGTCAGTTGTTTCCACTATTCCAGCTTGTTCAGTGTAATATAAGACTTTGGTCCCTCAACACCATGGTAGCCTATAGTTTTCATGTCATGGTTCAGGAAGAGTTTTACAGTGTTTAGTCAAATAAAATAAAATGTTATTTGTCACATGCGCCGAATACAACAGGTGTAGACCTAACAGTGAAATGCTTACTTACTTTTTAAGAAAATAGAGTTAAGAACATATTTACTAAGTAAACTAAAGTAAAAAATCCAAAAATCCAAAAAGTAGCACAATAAAATAACAATAATGAGGCTATATACAGGGGGTACAGGTACCGAGTCAATGTGCAGGGGTCCAGGTTAGTTAAGGTCATTTGTAGGTAGGGGTAAAATGACTATGCATAGATAATAAACAGTGTCGTGTCTTTGGCTATGCCGGATTAAGTGATATGACATGCTATTCTATAAAATAATTTCTCCGTAATTAATATTACCTGATTGAGCTAATCATGTAAATGTAATTAACTAGAGAGTCGGGCACCACAAAATAATATTTATAGAGCTGTTATCTTCCGAATAAACTCTTAAAGACCTAGTAATATTTTACATCAATAGCAGTCAATATCAATCGTCATCTTAATTCAGTCTCATCTGAAAGTTGTAAATTCTTGGTTACTGTATCTGCACAAACCCTGGCTAACAATTTGAATCAGCATTACAAAATTGGGTTTAATTATTTATTTACTAAATACCTAACTAATCACACAGAATTACACATACACATAATTAAATCATAACTTGATTACAAATTACATCATAAAGGAAAACGTCCCTAGCCGGCGGAACAGATATGACAGCTTGTTACACAAAAGGGCTGGATTTGAGTGAAAGAGCGGGAAGACTGAGGAACAAAGGGAAGAAGCTGTGCTATCGTAAATACAGTATCATATGCATTCTAAATTACCGGCCATTTGGAAAAGGAAAATGCAATAAATAATTACTCTGAGCTGCGCTTCGGTAGGTTGGTGGTAGATGGAAGGCCGTGTTGCCCAACCGAGTACTTTAAAGAATGTCTCTGGTTGTCAATTGGATACGTTGTAGTAATGTCGTTGAGTGATAGACGGGATACTGTCTGTTCTTTCCTTGCCCTCGTTTGCATCTGCTGTTGCTAACTCAACGGCTAGGAGGTGTCACTTCTGTTGTGGATAAGAGTTCAAAGTTCATACCATTCGCAACCAAAGCTCACGCTGATGTTGGCTTCGTTTTGTAGTTATTATCTGAACCATACTGACATAGGACCGTCGTCCTCACGTTATATAGAACAGGAGGTTATATTGTCGTCAAGGGCTTATATAGGAAGGGAGAGGGGGGCGTGTTTGAAAAGTTTTATAGCCCATGTCCCTTCACAGGGGCAGGCCACTGATTGAGCAGAGGCCAATCTTATGAAAACCCAAATCTCACATTTTAGAAGCTAAAATCACATTTCATCCCATCATGAATAATTTCATATTCAAACATTTCAATTGAATAACAATTCCATGTGAATCCGATAACTCTGATGTGTAGACTTTTCACTGTAGAGTTTATGTCATCTTATCATTGAGAATGTCTCAGATGACAACCGAACTGACATCATATTCATTAAGTACCACCGCATATGTTCAATTGATCGGATTACCAGAATATAGTTCATTTCCCCCCACCTTCTGATGTTCCCAGAATCTCTATGTTAACCAAGGGTCCTGCAAATGTATCCTCAGTAGGGTAGAGAGAGGAAAAAGGGGGGAAGAGGTATTTATGACTGTCATAAACCTACCCCCCAGGCCAACGTCATGACAACAGCGAGTAGCATCCGTGTGAAAATAAAGGTGGGGGGGTCAATGCAAATAGTCTGGGTGGCCATTTGATTCATTGTTCAGCAATCTTATGGCTTGGGGGTAGAAGATGTTAAGGAGCCTTTTGGACCAAGAGTTGGCACTCCGCTACCATTTCTCTTGCGGTAGTCTGGGCGGCCAGGTCGCAGTTGTAAATGAGAACTTGTTCTCAACTGGCCTACCTGGTTAAATAAAGGTGAAAAAAATAAATAAAAGTACAGTCTCTGACTTGGGTGATTGGAGTCTTTGACAATTTGTTGGGCCTTCCTCTGACACCGCCCAGTATATAGGTCCTGGATGTCAGAAAGCTTGGCCCCAGTAATGTATTGGGCCATACGCACACCCTCTGTAGCGCCTTATGGTCGGATGCTGAGCAGTTGCCATACCAGGCAATGATGCAACCAGTCAGGATGCTCTCGATGGTGCAGCTGTAGAACGTTTTGAGGATCTGGGGATCCATGACAAATCTTTTCAGTCTCCTGAGGGGGAAAAGGCGTTGTCGTGCCCTCTTCCCAACTTTCTTGGTGTGTTTGGACCATGATAGTTTGTTGGTGATGTGCACACCAAGGAACTTGAAACACTCGACCCACTCCACTACAGCCCCATCGATGTGAATGGGGGCATGTTTGGCCCCCCTTTTCCTGTAGTCCACGATCATCTCCTTTGTCTTGCTCACGTAGAGGGAGAGGTTGTTGTCCTGGCAGCACACTGCCAAGTCTCAGAACTCCTCCCTATAGGCTGCCTCATCGTTGTCAGTGACCAGGCCTACTACCGTTGTGTCGTCAGCAAACTTAATGATGGTGTTTGGAGTGGTGCTTGGCCACACAGTCGTAGGTGGACAGGGAGTACAGGACGGGACTAAGCATGCACCCCTGAGGGGCCCAGTGTTGAGAATCAGCGTTGCAGATGTGTTGTTACCTTAGTCTTATTCCTGTATTGATGCTTTGCCTGTTTGATGTTTTGTCTGAGGGCATAGTGGGATTACTTATAAGTGTCCGGATTCCTTGAAAGTGGCAGCTCTAGCCTTTAGCTCAGTGCGGATGTTGCCTTTAATCCATGGCTTCTGGTTGGGATATGTACATACGGTCAATGTGGGGAAGACATCGTCGATGCACTTACTGTGACTGAGGTGGTATACTCCTCAATGCCATTGGATGAATCCCACAGCATATTCCAGTCTGTGTCTGTCCTGTAGCGTAGCGCCTGCGCCATCTGACCACTTCCGTATTGAGTAAGTCACTGGTACTTCCTGCTTTAGTTTTTGCTTGTAAACAGGAATCAGGAGGATATAATTATGGTCAGATTTTCAAAATGGAAGGTGAGGGAGAGCTTTGTGCATGTATCTGTGTGTGGAGTAAAGGTGTAGTGTTTTTTTTCTCTGGTTGCACATGTGACATGCTGGTTGAAATTAGGTAAAACTGATTTTAGTTTGCCTGCATTAAAGTCCCCGGCCACTAGGAGGATCGCTTCTAGATGAGCATTTTCTTGTTTGCTTATGGCTTTATACAGCTCGTTGAGTGCGGTCTTAGTGCCAGCATTGGTTTGTGGTGGTAAATAGACGGCCACGGAAAATATAGATGCAAACTCTCTTGGTAATAGTGTGATCTACAGCTTATCATGAGGTACTCTATCTCAGGCGAGAAATACCTCGAGACCTTAATATTAGACATCGCGCACCAGCTGTTATTGACAAATAGACACACACTCCCACCCCTTGTCTTACCGGACGTAGCTGTTCTGTCCTGCCAATGCACGGAAAACCCAGCCAACTGTATATTATCCATGTTGTAGTTCAGCCACAACTCGGTGAAACATAAAATATTACAGTTTTTAATGTCCCGTTGGTAGGATATTGTCGAACGGAGCTCATCCAGTTTATTCTCCAGTGATTGCACGTTGGCCAATAGAACGGATGGTAGAGGCGGGTTACCCACTCACAGACAAATTCTCACAAGGCACCCTGATCTGCGTCCCTGTATCTCCTTCTTTTCTTCATGGGGATTTGGGCCTTGTCCGAGAGCAGCATTATATCCTTCGTGTCCGACTCATTAAAGAAAGAATCGTTGTCCAGTTCGAGGTGAGTAATCGCTGTTCTGATATCCAGAAGCTCTTTTCAGCCATAAGAGACGGTAGCATCAACATTATGGGCAAAATAAGTTACAAACAATGCGAAAAAAACCACACAAAATAGCACAGTTGGGTAGTTCCCAGTCATATCTCAAAAGATACCAAAGCAAGGACGCGCATTCAGACACATACCAGTATTCAGGAAAATAATTTAAGGCCAGTTATCTGATCAACCTTACCCCACAGTCAGCTGAAAAATGCCTGTGATGAGAAGAGAATGAATAGGAACGATGCCCATCCATGTTTTAGCACCAGGATGCTGTTTGTTTTGGCAGTCTGACTGACAGACTGTGGAATGCAGAATGCTGTGTTTCCTCTGGGCCATTTCCATCATATAAAGAAAGACTACAAGATACAGCCCATCTCCAGGGTGTAGTGTCATGACAACGCTGCCTCGAAACATTCAGTAAATAGAGGTGTCATTTGTCAATCTGAGTTACACCATCACAAAACAGATATCATGTTTGAGATACCATTTGTCTCAATGTGACAGGAAGCCACAATGGAAGTCGGACCCCAGTTCAATTCCACATCATAACGTCGCTTTCCCCGGGTCTATGAGTGACCCTGGTGAGTGACAGGGTTCAGGACCCCCAAACAAACACGCACACACACACACACAAGCACAAACACACACACACACTGCTGTCAGATGGCCTTGTGTGCTCAACGGCCACTCGCTCTAAATAAATGAGCCACTGAGTTCATCACACTACAGAGGCGCTCAGACAGGATGAGGAAGCTAAAACCATTTGATGCATTTGCCTATAATATCTCATGATTCACTGCAGCTGTCTCCTCCCTTGTAGATCTTTAATTCCTCTTTTTGTCCATTTAATAAGGGATACACTCATTCACACATCTTCAGTAGTAAGACTCGTGCAGGTGTGCTGGAGACATTCCCAAACACAGATTGCTAGCCTAAGTTGAACCTTTTTATTGAAAATGAAGTCACTGTTTCGGTCTAATCAGCATGAAAGGCTTTAACAGAGGTTTTTAGACCAAAACATAACTCAAATGATTTTATACCGTACACGTACATTAGCAAATGCTTTCCAACAGATGTTCAATAGGACCTGTTTAGATTTTCTTTGTGTTATGGTTAACGTACTTTCCCAGCGCTGAGGTTTCTCTATCTACATGTCATACGATAGATGGGAGTCCTACGGTAATTACTACTAACCATTCATAAAAACAAAAACAAAAGAGAGCAGCGAGGCAGAACTAAGACAAACCGCTGGCCAGCCAAGGTTTTGTGAACATGGCATGTTACTTAACGATGGCGTGCTTCGTTTGCCAACACTGACATGCCCACATTTCACAGGCTCATCCATCAAACTAAACTCTACCCTTTAAAGTGAACAAGTGAAGGGAGAAATATTAAGTGCATCTCTCCCTTCTTCTTCACAGAGGGCACGCCAAAACATACAATAACTGTTTACGATTTACAAGAATAGGAGCATGATTATTTAGAGGGAGCTGAAGTAGTAGGCCTACTGGAACAACCAGCAAAAGACATCTGGCCTCAGCCAATGAGAGCTCTTAAACACTGTCGTCCTGGAGACGTTTAGTCTAGGGCTCCATGCTGGGAGCGGAGGTCAGTGAAGCATGTCGTGAGGTTTGACCCCAATGGCATTTCCTATTGGCCCAGGTCAGGATTCTGGAATGTGTGGAGCCGGTGCCCTCTTTGTTTCACACCTGCTCTCGGTTAACATGACCTCTGTGGATCTAAAGGTTAACTGCACGCCCCTTTCTTAAATAGTTATGTGGTTTTTAGAGCAAGTGGCTTGGTTTGGGTGTGTGTTTGTGTACATTGTAAGATGCATTCTGGGTAAGAGCGCATACTATGACTAAAATGTAAATGTAAGATCGCCTTAATTCAGTTTCTACAACAGTGTTATATTTCCTTGTTATGCATTACGAATGTACATTTAGAGATAAATGCCTAAATAAAGGCTGATATAAGGAGCTATGAGCTGTTATGAATGCTTATAACAGGTCTTAGAATACATTATGATCTGATGGAAGGCTATGTAATGGTTTATTGGGGGATCATTGGAATGATGTGATTGGTATAGATCCAGCTCATACACCCTTGACGTATGTTTCTGGAACTAGTTGAAGGAACCCCGTGACAGTCAATCATGCCTGATGATTTTCAGTCCTAGTTGAAGGAACCCCGTGACAGTCAATCATGCCTGATGATTTTCAGTCCTAGTTGAAGGAACCCCGTGACAGTCAATCATGCCTGATGATTTTCAGTCCTAGTTGAAAGAACCCCGTGACAGTCAATCATGCCTGATGATTTTCAGTCCTAGTTGAAAGAACCCCGTGACAGTCAATCATGCCTGATGATTTTCAGTCCTAGTTGAAGGAACCCCGTGACAGTCAATCATGCCTGATGATTTTCAGTCAATCATAGTTGAAAGGAACCCCGTGACAGTCAATCATGCCTGATGATTTTCAGTCCTAGTTGAAAGAACCCCGTGACAGTCAATCATGCCTGATGATTTTCAGTCCTAGTTGAAAGAACCCCGTGACAGTCAATCATGCCTGATGATTTTCAGTCCTAGTTGAAAGAACCCCGTGACAGTCAATCATGCCGGATGATTTTCAGTCCTAGTTCAAGGGTCACAGTGCTGATAAAACTCAAACACAGATTGAATAAGGAATGTCTGTCATTTAAAACAGGGTTTGTTTTTAGAAGATATTTCTATTGAGGCTTTTTCTTGGCAGTCGCTTCCCAGTCTGCATCAGAAGGAACTTACCAGGGAAGGATTGTTTCAATGAAATTGAAATTTAACTTCAGTAAATATCATCACAGTGATGTAATCGTGGAACACTGACGGACCCTTTATTACTGATTAATGGTACATAGTATCGGGACTCTGGGACATGGTTCTATTTTGATATGCCACGTCTCACTCTCACAGCATGATTAGCTCTTTCACCAATATACATGTAGGTTTCCGCTCTCAGAGAGAAGACTGTAAATGTGAACTCCTTTTCTGGCCAAAGCTGTCTGAGCGATCTTAGTCGGACTATCAAATTCACCTTGTACATAACACAAACTGCTCATGCTAAAAGCAACAATGAAAATGGAGACCTAACTCATCAACATGCCAATACTGCATACTTTTGAGGTCAGGGGTCAAGGGATGTTCACTTCTGTGAGTATAGATTACTTGTTGTCATGGTGACATATTATGGCATTCCTGCACGCCATAGCTCGGGGTGATTGGAAATGCAAGAAGGTATGAAGAGGTCCATTTCTCAGACTCAGATGGGTAGTCTTTGTCCCAAGCCCATTCTCTTCTTTTGATTCCATTCAGACTTCCACATGCTTTGGAAACTCTATCCAGCATTGGATGACACGGGATGACAAGGGATGACAAGGCAATATAAAAGATATCCAGCTTTCATGTGAAAAGAGATATATTTTATTCAACTTCTATTTCCCCCAATAATGACTCAATGTTGTTTGTTCTGTAGGCTATATTCAGTTAGTTCTGTAGGCTATATCCAGTTAGTTCTGTAGGCTATATTCAGTTAGTTATGTGGCTCTATCCAGTTAGTTATGTAGTACATCCAGTTAATTATTTAGGTTATATCCAGTTAGTTATGTAGGCTATATCCAGTTAGTTATGAAGGCTATATTCAGTTAGTTATGTAGGCTATATCCAGTTAGTTATGTAGGCTACATCCAGTTAGTTATGTAGGCTATATCCAGTTAGTTATGTAGACTATATTCAGTTAGTTATGTAGGCTATATTCAGTTAGTTATGTAGGCTATATTCAGTTAGTTATGTAGGCTATATCCAGTTAGTTATATAGACTATTTCCAGTTAGTTATGTAGGCTATATTCAGCTGGTTATGTAGACTATATCCAGTTAGTTATGTAGGCTATATTCAGTTAGTTATGTAGGCTATATCCAGTTAGTTATGTAGGCTATATTCAGTTAGTTCTGTAGGCTATATCCAGTTAGTTATGTAGGATATATTCAGTTAGTTATGTAGGCTATATTCAGTTAGTTATGTAGGCTATATTCAGTTAGTTATGTAGGCTATATTCCAGTTAGTTCTGTAGGCTATATTCAGTTAGTTCTGTAGGCTATATCCAGTTAGTTATGTAGGATATATTCAGTTAGTTATGTAGGCTATATTCAGTTAGTTATGTAGGCTATATTCAGTTAGTTATGTAGGCTATATTCAGTTAGTTATGTAGGATATATTCAGTTAGTTATGTAGGCTATATTCAGTTAGTTATGTAGGCTATATTCAGTTAGTTATGTAGGCTATATCCAGTTAGTTATGTAGGATATATTCAGTTAGTTATGTAGGCTATATTCAGTTAGTTATGTAGGCTATATCCAGTTAGTTATGTAGGCTATATTCAGTTAGTTATTTAGGCTATATCCAGTTAGTTATGTAGGATATATTCAGTTAGTTATGTAGGCTATATTCAGCTGGTTATGTAGGCTATATTCAGTTAGTTATGTAGACTATATTCAGTTAGTTATGTAGGCTATATTCAGCTGGTTATGTAGCCTATATTCAGTTAGTTATTTAAGTTATATTCAGTCATGTCACCACTCCGACCGAAGGACACTCCCCTTCCGGTTCGGGTGGCGCTCATATGTCGTTGTTGCTGGCCTACTTGCTGCCACTGATTATTTCCTCCCCCTCCTTATGTGTTTATTGAGTGCACCTGTGTTGAGTTAGGTAGTTAGTAGTAAGGCTTTATTAGTCAGCCGGCCCGCCTGGTTCCTTGTGCGGGATTAATTATTGTGACTGTCTGTTTGGTGTAATTGTGTGCACGTCTATGGGTTTCGTGTTTTCCCATTTCGTGGTTTTTCCTGGACAGTTTAAGTCCCCCTGTTTGGGGCGTTTGTTTGTTCATTACGCCCTGTGTTTTCGTGGGGTTGGCTTATGTTCCCCGTTTCTTTGTGCATTAAAATAGCACTCCCCTGAACTCTGCTTCCTGCGCCTGACTCCTCACCCACTACACTCAGACCGTTACAAGTTAGTTATGTAGGCTATATTCAGCTGGTTATGTAGGCTATATTCAGCTGGTTATGTAGGCTATATCCAGTTAGTTATGTAGGCTATATTCAGTTAGTTATGTAGGCTATATTCAGCTGGTTATGTAGGCTATATCCAGTTAGTTCTGTAGGCCATATTCAGTTAGTTATGTAGACTATATCCAGTTAGTTATGTAGGCCATATTCAGCTGGTTATGTAGGCTATATTCAGTTAGTTATGTAGGCTATATCCAGTTAGTTATGTAGGTTATATCCAGTTAGTTATGTAGGCTAATTCAGTTAGTTATGTAGGCTATATACAGCTAGTTATGTAGGCTACATCCAGTTAGTTATGTAGGCTATATTCAGTTAGTTATGTAGGCTACATCCAGTTAGTTCTGTAGGCTATATTCAGTTAGTTATGTGGCTCTATCCAGTTAGTTACATAGGCTATATTCAGTTAGTTATGTAGGCTATATCCAGTTAGTTATGTAGGCTACATCCAGTTAGTTATGTAGGCTATATCCAGTTAGTTATGTAGACTATATTCAGTTAGTTATGTAGGCTATATTCAGTTAGTTATATAGACTATTTCCAGTTAGTTATGTAGGCTATATTCAGCTGGTTATGTAGGCTATATTCAGTTAGTTATGTAGACTATATCCAGTTAGTTCTGTAGGCTATATCCAGTTAGTTATATAGACTATTTCCAGTTAGTTATGTAGGCTATATTCAGCTGGTTATGTAGGCTATATTCAGTTAGTTATGTAGGCTATATCCAGTTAGTTATGAAGGCTATATTCAGTTAGTTATGTAGGCTATATCCAGTTAGTTATGTAGGCTACGTCCAGTTAGTTATGTAGGCTATATCCAGTTAGTTATGTAGACTATATTCAGTTAGTTATGTAGGCTATATTCAGTTAGTTATGTAGGCTATATTCAGTTAGTTATGTAGGTTATATCCAGTTAGTTATATAGACTATATCCAGTTAGTTATGTAGGCTATATCCAGTTAGTTATGTAGACTATATCCAGTTAGTTATGTAGGCTATATTCAGTTAGTTATTTATACTATATTCAGTTAGTTATGTAGGCTATATTCAGTTAGTTCTGCAGGCTATATTCAGTTAGTTATGTAGGCTATATCCAGTTAGTTATGTAGGCTATATCAAGTTAGTTATGTAGGCTATATTCAGTTAGTTATGTAGGCTATATTCAGTTAGTTATGTAGGCTATATTCAGTTAGTTATGTAGGCTATATCCAGTTAGTTATGTAGGCTATATCCAGTTAGTTATGTAGGCTATATTCGGTTAGTTATGTAGGCTATATTCAGTTAGTTATGTAGGCTATATCCAGTTTGTTATGTAGGCTATATCCAGTTAGTTATGTAGGATATATTCAGTTAGTTATGTAGGCTATATTCAGTTAGTTATGTAGGCTATATCCAGTTAGTTATGTAGGCTATATTCAGTTAGTTATGTAGACTATATTCAGTTAGTTATGTAGGCTATATTCAGCTGGTTATGTAGGCTATATTCAGTTAGTTATTTAAGTTATATTCAGTCATGTCACGACTCCGACCGAAGGACACTCCCCTTCCGGTTCGGGTGGCGCTCAGCGGTCGTTGTCGCTGGCCTACTTGCTGCCACTGATTATTTCCTCCCCCTCCTTATGTGTTTATTGAGTGCACCTGTGTTGAGTTAGGTAATTTAGTAGTGAGGCTTTATTAGTCAGCCGGCCCGCCTGGTTCCTTGTGCGGGATTAATTATTGTGACTGTCTGTTTGGTGTACTTGTGTGCACGTCTATGGGTTTCGTGTTTTCCCATTTCGTGGTTTTTCCTGGACATTTTCAGTCCCCCTGGTTGGCGGCGTTTGTTTGTTCATTACGCCCTGTGTTTTCGTGGGGTTGGCTTATGTTCCCCGTTTCTTTGTGCATTAAAATAGCACTCCCCTGAACTCTGCTTCCTGCGCCTGACTCCTCACCCACTACACTCAGACCGTTACAAGTTAGTTATGTAGGCTATATTCAGCTGGTTATGTAGGCTATATCCAGTTAGTTCTGTAGGCTATATTCCGTTAGTTATGTACACTATATCCAGTTAGTTATGTAGGCCATATTCAGCTGGTTATGTAGGCTATATTCAGTTAGTTATGTAGACTATTTTTGGTTAGTTATGTAGGTTATATCCAGTTAGATATGTAGGCTATATTCAGTTAGTTATGTAGCCTATATCCAGTTAGTTATGTAGGCTATATTCAGTTAGTTATGTAGGCTACATCCAGTTAGTTATGTAGGCTATATTCAGTTAGTTATGTAGCCTATATCCAGTTAGTTATGTAGGCTATATCCAGTTAGTTCTGTAGTCTACATCCAGTTAGTTATGTAGGTTATATCCAGTTAGTTATGTAGGCTAATTCAGTTAGTTATGTAGGCTATATACAGCTAGTTATGTAGGCTACATCCAGTTAGTTATGTAGGCTATATTCAGTTAGTTATGTAGGCTAAATTCAGTTAGTTATGTAGGCTATATTAAATTAGTTCTGTAGGCTATATTCAGTTAGTTATGTAGGCTATATTCAGTTAGTTATGTAGGCTATATTCAATTAGTTCTGTAGGCTATATCCAGTTAGTTATGTAGGCTATATTCAGTTAGTTATGTAGGCTATATCCAGTTAGTTATGTAGGCTATATTCAGTTAGTTATGTAGGCTATATCCAGTTAATTCTGTAGGCTACATCCAGTTAGTTATGTAGGTTATATCCAGTTAGTTATGTAGGCTATATTCAGTTAGTTATGTAGGCTATATACAGCTAGTTATGTAGGCTATATTCAACTGGCTATGTAGGCTATATTCAGTTAGTTATGTAGGCTAAATTCAGTTAGTTATGTAGGCTATATTAAATTAGTTCTGTAGGCTATATTCAGTTAGTTATGTAGGCTATATTCAATTAGTTCTGTAGGATATATTCAGTTAGTTATGTAGGCTATATTCAATTAGTTCTGTAGGCTATATTCAGTTAGTTATGTAGGCTATATTCAGTTAGTTCTATAGGCTATATTCAGTTAGTTATGTAGGCTATATTCAGTTAGTTATGTATATTCAGTTAGTTATGTAGGCTATATTCAGTTTCTGTAGGCTATATTCAGTTAGTTATGTAGGCTATATTCAGTTAGTTATGTTAGTTATGTAGGCTATATTCAGTTAGTTATGTAGGCTATATTCAGTTAGTTATGTGGCTATATTCAGTTAGTTATGTAGGCTATATTCAGTTAGTTATGTAGGCTATATTCAGTTAGTTATGTGGCTATATTCAGTTAGTTATGTAGGCTATATTCAGTTAGTTATGTAGGCTATATTCAGTTAGTTATGTAGGCTATATTCAGTTAGTTATGTTGGCTATATTCAGTTAGTTATGTGGCTATATTCAGTTAGTTATGTAGGCTATATTCAGTTAGTTATGTAGGCTATATTCAGTTAGTTATGTTGGCTATATTCAGTTAGTTATGTGGCTATATTCAGTTAGTTATGTGGCTATATTCAGTTAGTTATGTGGCTATATTCAGTTAGTTATGTGGCTATATTCAGTTAGTTATGTTGGCTATATTCAGTTAGTTATTTAAAACGTAGCTTTTATTTTCACGACTTCTGCCGAATATGGTCCCTCTTCTTATTTGGGTTCGGCAGTCAACGGCAACTACCTTCTAGCCATCGCTGATCCACTTTTCATTTTCCATTGGTTTTGTCTTGTCCTCCATCACACCTGGATCCAATTCCATCAATTACATGTTGTGTATTTAACCCTCTGTTCCCCCTCATGTCCTTGTCGGTAGTTGTTTTCTTGTTGTGCTTATACAACGGTATGCTGGTATTCACTGGGTTTTGTTTGACCCATGTATTGTATTGTTCTGTTGATGGTGGTTTATGGATATTAAACAACACCGTTGTAAATCAGTTTTCGCTCTCCTGCGCCTGACTTCTCTGCCGCCAGTACGCATCTCCCTACATTTATACTTTTCTTACTTTCTTTTGCTAAGCTAGTGCTAGATCAGTGTGTGATTCCAACACCAGATCTCCAGGTTGTCTCCTCATTTCTCCTCTTCTGAAAGGAAAGTGTGCTGGTCTGAAGGAGGTATGGCTTCCCTTGAAACAACATGCCAAGGACAGAAGCACAGCCTGTGTGGCCTCAAGTCCATTATCCCAACAGCACCGTCAGTGTGAATGCAGGCGCCTGCGGTGGGACTGTGCTAAGTAAAATAGGATTTTCTTGTTTCACCATGGTAGAGAGAGAGAGAGTCCACCTTTCATTGAACCCAGAAGGGGCCCTACTCCTGACAAGAACTGCAATGGAGAAAATGTTGTTGCTTCTTTTGGGGTTTTGGAGGGATGGTTTCGGATTGGTTTTACAATGTTTGCAGATTGCTTCCACACTTAAAGTGAGTGCTGAGACTAAAGTGTCAAAACCTTAACTTTTGGAACCATGCCTTAAACAGAGGCACCAATTGTACAAACACATTTTCTGCTTTGCACTTTGTTTGCAATTGTGCAACACACTTGCAAAACACTACACACTGTTTCTTACATTAGACACTTTGTTCAAGAATGACATTTCTTGCAATAAATGGGAAAACACATATTCAAAAACACACACACACACACCTACAGTAGTTGAACACCAACTAGTCTGAGCCTCAGCACTACAAATAGACCTCAGGTACGCTCACCTCTTTTGTGAGAACTTTGCAAACATGGAGGCAGCGATAGTGAGAGGAAGAGGAAGGGGACCAGGCAATAAACAGAGGCATGTTTCCAACAACATTAGGGCCACTTTAGTGGACCTTGTCATAAATCAAGGCCTGACGACGAGGGAGGCAGAGAGTCCACAGTAGCATCCATAGTACGGACATTTAGACTGGAGAACAGGGATGTCTACACTAGGCTGTTCCTATGCAATTGTTGTACATCATTCTGCATCACATAACAATACAATGTAGTCCTACAATATTAGGTCTATGCTCCTCAGTGAACAAAAACAATAGGTAGAGTATAGTGCTGTGAAGTACATGTAATACAGTTTTGATGTTACTGTGTACAGTATGACAGTACAGTATGTATGTTGTCTGTGGGGAACCTGCCTTGCTTGTAGTTTTGACTGAATGTGTCTGTCCCAACCCACCCTTCACCCCCAACCTCATCCTTGTGTGAAAATGTAGACATTGTAGTCCTGTGTTTTGAGTTTTGAGTTACGCCATATTCACGGTACAGTGTTTGCATTTTCTGTTACAGAGATTCCTGGACTTTGATGTAGCTGCACAGCTTCATGAGTTCTTTTTCATTGATGAAACTGGATTCTATCTAAAACCAGGCGTCAGGGCCGACATGTTATAGGACAAAGAGCCGTTGTAAATGTCCCTGGGCAGCGCGGGGGAATGTTACAGGACAAAGAGCCGTTGTGAATGTCCCTGGGCAGCGCGGGGGAATGTTATAGGACAAAGAGCCGTTGTGAATGTCCCTGGGCAGCGCGGGGGAATGTTATAGAACAAAGAGCCGTTGTGATTGTCCCTGGGCAGCGGGGGAATGTTATAGGAACAAAGAGCCATTGTGATGTCCCTGGGCAGCTGGGAATGTTATAGAACAAAGAGCCGTTGTGAATGTCCCTGGGCAGCGCGGGGGAATGTTATAGAACAAAGAGCCGTTGTGAATGTCCCTGGGCAGCGTGGGGGAATGTTATAGAAAAGAGCCGTGTTGTCCCTGGGCAGGCGCGGGGGAATGTTATAGAACAAAGAGCCCCTGGGCAGCGAATGTTATAGGACAAAGAGCCGTTGTGAATGTCCCTGGGCAGCGCGGGGAATGTTATAGGACAAAGAGCCGTTGTAAATGTCCCTGGGGCAGCGGGGAATGTTATAGGACAAAGAGCCGTTGTGAATGTCCCTGGGCAGCGCGGGGGAATGTTATAGGACAAAGAGCCGTTGTGAATGTCCCTGGGCAGCGCGGGGGAATGTTATAGGACAAAGAGCCGTTGTAAATGTCCCTGGACAGCGCGGGGGAATGTTATAGGACAAAGAGCCGTTGTGAATGTCCCTGGGCATGTTATAGGACAAAGAGCCGTTGTGAATGTCCCTGGGCAGCGCGGGGAATGTTATAGGACAAAGAGCCGTTGTGAATGTCCCTGGGCAATGTCCCTGGGCAGGGGAATGTTATAGGACAAAGAGCCGTTGTGAATGTCCCTGGGCAGCGCGGGGAATGTTATAGGACAAAGAGCCGTTGTGAATGTCCCTGGGCAGCGGGGAATGTTATAGGACAAAGAGCCGTTGTGAATGTCCCTGGGCCTCAGGGCAGCGCGGGAATGTTATAGGCAAAGAGCCGTTGTGAATGTCCCTGGGCAGGGGGGAATGTTATAGGACAAAGAGCCGTTGTGAATGTCCCTGGGCAGCGCAAAGAGCCGTTGTGGTCCCTGGGCAATGTTATAGGACAAAGAGCCGTTGTGAATGTCCCTGGGCAGCGCGGGGAATGTTATAGGACAAAGAGCCACGGTGAATGTCCCTGGGCAGCGCGGGGGAATGTTATAGGACAAAGAGCCGTTGTGAATGTCCCTGGGCAGCGCAAAGGGGAATGTTATAGAACAAAGAGCCGTTGTGAATGTCCCTGGGCAGCGGGGAATGTTATAGGACAAAGAGCCGTTGTGAATGTCCCTGGGCAGCGCGGGGAATGTTATAGGACAAAGAGCCGTTGTGAATGTCCCTGGGCAGCGCGGGGTGAATGTTATAGGACAAAGAGCCGTTGTGAATGTCCCTGGGCAGCGGGCAGCGGGGGAATGTTATAGGACAATGTCCCTGGGCAGAATGTTATAGGACAAAGAGCCGTTGTGAATGTCCCTGGGCAGCGCGGGGGAATGTTATAGGACAAAGAGCCGTTGTGAATGTCCCTGGGCAGCGCGGGGGAATGTTATAGGACAAAGAGCCGTTGTGAATGTCCCTGGGCAGCGCGGGGGAATGTTATAGGACAAAGAGCCGTTGTGAATGTCCCTGGGCAGAATGTTATAGGACAAAGAGCCTTGTGAATGTCCCTGGGCAGCGCGGGGAATGTTATAGGACAAAGAGCCGTTGTGAATGTCCCTGGGCAGCGCGGGGGAATGTTATAGGACAAAGTTAGCCGTTGTGAATGTCCCTGGGCAGCGCGGGGAATGTTATTGTTGTCCCTGGGCAGGACAAAGAGCCGTTGTGAATGTCCCTGGGCAGCGCGGGGGAATGTTATAGGACAAAGAGCCGTTGTGAATGTCCCTGGGCAGCGCGGGGAATGTTATAGGACAAAGAGCCGTTGTGAATGTCCCTGGGCAGCAAAGAGCGGGAATGTCCCTGGGGAATGTTATAGAACAAAGAGCCGTTGTGAATGTCCCTGGGCAGCGCGGGGGAATATCACCTTGTGTGCCGCCATTAGTGTGCAAGGAGTTCTCCATCACCATGCCAACCTCGGTCCCTACAATACCGCAACACATAATCATGTTTCTGGATGCATCACCATACCACCCTCGGTCCCTACAATACCGCACACATAATCATGTTTCTGGATGCATCACCATGCCAACCTCGGTCCCTACAATACTTCAACACATAATCATGTTTCTGGATGCATCACCATGCCAACCTCGGTCCCTACAATACTGCAACACATAATCATGTTTCTGGATGCATCACCAATCCCTACAATATATTTACTGGATGCATCACCATGCCAACCTCGGTCCCTACAATACCGCAACACATAATCATGTTTCTGGATGCATCACCATGCCAACCTCGGTCCCTACAATACCGCAACACATAATCATGTTTCTGGATGCATCACCATGCCAACCTCGGTCCCTACAATACCGCAACACATAATCATGTTTCTGGATGCATCACCATGCCAACCTCGGTCCCTACAATGTTAGCAACACATAATCATGTTTCTGGATGCATCACCATGCCAACCTCGGTCCCTACAATACCGCAACACATAATCATATTACTGGATGCATCACCATGACTCGGTCCCTACAATACTGCAACCATAATCATGTTTCTGGATGCATCAGTTGTCCCTACAATACTGCAACACATAATCATGTTTCTGGATGCATCACCATGCCAACCTCGGTCCCTACAATACTGCAACACATAATCATGTTTCTGGATGCATCATCATGCCAACCTCGGTCCCTACAATACTGCACACATAATCATGTTTCTGGATGCGTCACCATGCCAACCTCGGTCCCTACAACACTACACACATAATCATATTTCTGGATGCATTACATAATGCAGTTGTACAGGACGGACCAGAGCAGCCCAGGTTTGTTGTCATCTGGGATAATGTTAGTTTCCACCGGGCTGCTCTGGTCAGGGACTGGTTCACCAACCACAATAACTTCACAGTTGTGTACTTGCCCCCTTTACTCCCCATTTCTCACTCCGATTGAGCAATTATTTTCTGCTTGGCGTTGGAAAGTGTATGACCGCCAACCACATGCCTGCCTGCCTCTTCTGCAAGCAATGGAAGAGGCATACGGAGTTATTGAGGTGGGGTCAGTCCAGGGTTGGATACGCAAGGCAATATTTTCCCCGTTGCCTAACCAGGGATGACATTGCTTGTGATGAGGTGATGTGGCCAGACCCTAACAGAAGGCGGGATCCATAAACCATCCACCCCATCCCTTACAATCCCTTACAATACTTGTTTTTGTTTACCATTGCGCTGTAATTTTACTGTAATTATTTTTGAGTTTACAGTAACATATTGTATTGATTATTGTACTGTAATTCTACTTTTCTTTGTGTTTTTTGTTGTTGTAAAAACCTGCAATGGCAAAAAAACAAGCTGTATATATTTGTTTAGAGCCTTTCTATTTCTGTGTTCATTGATGTCACGCCCTGACCTTGGAGAGCCTTTTAGTCTCTATTTGGTTTGGTCAGGGTGTGATTTGGGTGGGCATTCTATGTTCTTCATTTCTATGTTTTTTATTTCTATGTTTTGTCTGGGTATGGTTCTCAATCAGGGACAGCTGTCTTTCGTTGTCTCTGATTGAGAATCGTACTACGGCAGCCTTTTCCCACCTGTGTTTGTGGGTGATTATTTTCTGTTTTGTGTTTCTGCACCTGACAGAACTGTTTGTTGTCGTTGTTATTTTGTTCAAGTGTTTTGACAATAAATCATGAACACTTACCGCGCTGCGCTTTGGTCCACTTCTTCATGCAACGACGATGTACCGGAACAATCTTTCACAGAAGCCTGTATGAGAAATGAAAAAGGTATACAAAGTACTAAAGACAGCAGTGTTTTGTATAAAGCGCATCAGTGTGTTGTTGCTGCATAGAAGTGAGATGTAGAAGTGAGATGTTTATCTCCAAGTGTTGTGTCTCATTTGGCTTGTGTGTAGAGTTTTGACACAATGAGCAAAATTCCGCAACAAGTGTGTAAGCAATTGCTAAAAAACTATAAATAATTACGGACAGCAATTTGGCCGAGTCTGCTGGCTCAGTCAATTTCAATGGGACTATTTATCTCTAAACATAAACCAATACCTTGGAGATTGTTTCAAATTGTAACTTTAGAAAAATGTAAATGCTGAGCCATCTTTTATTTTCCTCATAAACTACTGTCCACACACACCCGAACTTGTAACAGGAGTTTAAATCGCCTTTCCAAAACCATTCAGGGGTTCGATTTGACCACAGGGGAAATGGTTTAACTGCTACTGCATAAATATTTCAGATTTAGCTGGTTTAAGGAATTTATCCCTACCGGGATACAGCAGCTGCATACAATATCCAATATATCAGGGGTTGTGAAGAGGCATGGGTTTTATCCACTCTTCCCTCACCCTTATCTGACAGCCCCTTGCTGTGCTGGAGTGTCGGTGGAGTATTACTGATGCATCGTTCCCTAATGACACTGAATACAATCCTCAGTAGATAACCCCGGCCTAGCCAGGGACAATGGGCCTCACAATGGGCTGCTGCGCTGTAAATGTAAACCTAATATGCCACTGTTTGGCCAGGACAGATAAGCCTTACTGAGTCCCTGCTAGATTCAACAGATGAGAAGAGACATGAATTCTCAATACAAACGGACCAGACTGGCCAGAGGAGGAACCCCTATCAGAATATATGTGTGTGTGTGTGTGTGTGTGTGTGTGTGTGTGTGTGTGTGTGTGTGTGTGTGTGTGTGTGTGTGTGTGTGTGTGTGTGTGTGTGTGTGTGTGTCTTGCTCATGGCAATTCAATGAATTGGTCAATGCACTGGAACATTCTTTTGGTCACGTTTTCTTTGGAGCTGAAAGCTGAATGGATTTACTGTGCCATTGTGATTGCATTATCATTTGAAATGATGTGTGTAATCTTTGAGTTAGAATGCAGATTTACTGTGCCATTGTGATTGCATTATTAGATCATTTGAATATGAATGAAAGAAGGGCAGAAGAGAGAGATCCTGAGAACCTGAAGGGCAGAAGACCATCTCCTCCCATGCATGAAGGGCAGAAATCCCTTTTGAGAGATCCCTACACCATGAAGATAATCCCTTCCTCCCATCCCTCTGAAGGGTCCCTCTCACACTCTCCTCCCATGTCTGAAGGGCAGAAGAGAGATCTCTCACACTACTCCTCCCATCCCCTGAAGCCAGAAGAGGCCCTGCCCTTACTCCCTACTCCTCCCATCCTCTGAAGGGCAGAAGAGAGAGATCCTCCCTACTCCTCCCATCTCTCTGAAGGGCAGAAGAGAGAGATCCTGAAGGGCAGAAGAGAGAGATCCTGTACACTACTCCTCCCATGCCTCTGAAGGGCAGAAGAGTGATCCCTACTCACACTCCTCCCATTCTGAAACCTCTCACACTACTTCCCATTCTGAAGGGCAGAAGACCCTACTGGCCCTCCTCCCATGCCTCTGAAGGGCAGAAGAGAGAGATCCCTACTCACACTACTCCTCCCATGCCTCTGAAGGGCAGAAGGGCAGAGAGAGAGATCCCTCTGAAGGGCAGAAGAGAGATCCCTACTCACACACTACTCCTCCCATGCCTCTGAAGGGCAGAAGAGAGATCCCTACACTACTCCTCCCATGCCTCTGAAGGGCAGAAGAGAGAGATCCCTACTCACACTACTCCTCCCATGCCTCTGAAGGGCAGAAGAGAGAGAGAGATCCCTACTCACACTACTCCTCCCCATGCCTCTGAAGGGCAGAAGAGAAAGAGATGCCTCTGAAGAATTCAAAATGCAAGGGCCCCAATTTTGAAGGGCAGAAGAAACCCTCCACATATCTCCCATGCTCTGAAGGGCAGAAGAGAGAGATCCCTACCACAGTGTGCTCATCACAAGCAGCAAGATTTGGGTGAAATACCACAGTGTGACATCACAGCAGCAAGATTTGACCTGTCCCCACAATAAAGGGCAACCAGTGAAGAACAAACACCATTGTAAATACAACCCATATTTATGTTATTTTCCCTTTTGTACTTTAACCATTTGCACATCGTTACAACACATCTTTACATAATATGACATTTGTAATGTCTTTATTCTTTTGGAACATCTGTGAGGGTAATGTTTACTGTTCATTTTATTGTTTATTTCACTTTTGTATATTATCTACTACACTTGCTTTGGCAATGTTAACACATGTTTCCCATAGCAATAAAGCCCTTGAATTGATTTGGCCTGACTGACTAACTAAGGACATTCTGCCTCCGTGCCTGGCCAGGCCTGGGCCCCAATGTACTGACACACAGAAAGAAGGACATTTAATGGGATGCTGCATCTCAAATACAGTGTAGTGTAATGCTTCCACCATTCTGTAGTGTGTCTAACTAATAATGATGTTGACTTTACCACATATTAATATAGGTAAAGAGCTTTGAGTTTGAGGAGTAGACATTCTGTCTATGCAAATCATCAATATTACTTTCTGACAAGAACACCAGATCTCCATGGCTACAGACTAGTTGCTATGGAGAGAGGTTAGATCTAAGAAAATAACCTCTCAAGTTGTCTTGGCTACTGAGCCTTGACCCACAATGCTGAGCGCTAGCTGCAGACTACCCCCTTGTCGAGGGGATGTCGGCTTGTTTTCATCTCAGCAGGACAAATATGAATTATGGATTTCACTGTTTGAAAGGGGAAAACCAGGCCAAGGCTTTCCAATTAGTGAATCTAGCTGAATGCCAAGTGCAGTTTGTTGCCCTAGTATCTTGTTCCAATGGGAGCCTTTTATATATAACCCCACTGATCTAAAAAATAACATTGTAATTATTAGATTTTTCTAATAATGCACCCAAATCTCTGTTTAAAAGGCTGCAAGCATTCCTTTTGTAGTCCAGACATCAATCAGATTAGCAGTTGGTTATTATTGAATCAAAGGTTAAATTCTACGTTGGCAAAGTATGAAAATCATTTATTTTTTCCTTTCATTCTTTTCAGTAACATTGTCCTCACACAGGAGGGCAGGGAAGGACAGAGTGTCTGTCTGTCTGTCTGTCTGTCTGTCTGTCCCCCTCGCTGAGTGTCTGTCTGTCTGTCTGTCTGTCTGTCTGTCTGTCTGTCTGTCTGTCTGTGAGTGTCTGTCTGTCTGTCTGTCTGCTCTGTCTGTCTGTCTGTCTGTCTGTCTGTCTGTCTTCCCCTCGCTGAGTGTCTGTCTGTCTGTCTGTCTTCCCCTCGCTGAGTGTCTGTCTGTCTGTCTGTCTGTCTGTCTGTCTGTCTGTCTGTCTGTCTGTCTGTCTGTCTGTCTGTCTTCCCCTCGCTGTCTGTGTCTGTCTGTCTGTCTGTCTGTCTGTGTCTGTCTGTCTGTCTGTCTGTCTGTCTGTCTGTCTGTCTGTCTGTCTGACTGTCTGTCTGTCTGTCTGTCTGTCTGTCTGTCTGTCTGTCTGTCTGTCTGTCTGTCTTCCCCTCGCTGAGTGTCTGTCTGTCTGTCTGTCTGTCTGTCTGTCTGTCTGTCTGTCTTCCCCTCGCTGAGTGTCTGTCTGTCTGTCTGTCTGTCTGTCTGTCTGTCTGTCTGTCTGTCTGTCTGTCTGTCTGTCTTCCCCTCGCTGAGTGTCTGTCTGTCTGTCTGTCTGTCTTCCCCTCGCTGAGTGTCTGTCTGTCTGTCTGTCTGTCTGTCTGTCTGTCTGTCTTCCCCTCGCTGAGTGTCTGTCTGTCTGTCTGTCTGTCTGTCTGTCTGTCTGTCTGTCTGTCTGTCTGTCTGTCTTCCCTCTGTCTGTCTGTCTGTCTGTCTGTCTTCCCCTCGCTGAGTGTCTGTCTGTCTGTCTGTCTGTCTGTCTCCAAGAAGACACATTCTGCTCCAGATAACTCTTCTATAAACATTACTGTTGATATTTTCACAATTTACAGAACATAGAATAGAGGCAAAACCACCTCCCTGTAAAAATGATCACAATCATCTCTTCCCATCATTACATGCCTGTTTCCCCAACATGGTGTGACAGGAACAAAATAGGGTTTTCTTCCATTTTGGACCGGGCCAGGAAGACCCCATTTGAAGAAATAATCATGTGGTCTCTGTACCCAGGTGACCCAATAGAACGAAGGTTGTTCATTCCTCAATGCTCCATCTCCACTGACCCTTGACCCAGTTAGCTTCACCTTTCTATGGGTTAGGAATATCCTCCCCACACTGGATAAAGACTGACCAATAAGCTAACCTATACCAGTCCAGAGACCCCCCCCATGAGAGAACCACTATGTCTATTTGCACTTTACAAGCTAATTACCAAACAACGGAGCAGGGTTAAAGTTAAACTAGCAGCTCAGACCGCGTATGCACAGGCAGCTGTTGACTGGTCCATTAGCGCTATGCTAACAATTAACATCAGAAGTAGAGGGCATGCCACAGGCAGCTGTTGACTGGTCCATTAGCGCTATGCTAACAATTAACACCAGAAGTAGAGGCCCCACAGGCAGCTGTTGACTGGTCCATTAGCGCTATGCTAACAATTAACACCAGAAGTAGAGGCCCCACAGGCAGCTGTTGACTGGTCCATTAGCGCTATGCTAACAATTAACACCAGAAGTAGAGGCCCCACAGGCAGCTGTTGACTGGTCCATTAGCGCTATGCTAACAATTAACACCAGAAGTAGAGGCCCCACAGGCAGCTGTTGACTGGTCCATTAGCGCTATGCTAACAATTAACATCAGAAGTAGAGGCCCCACAGGCAGCTGTTGACTGGTCCATTAGCGCTATGCTAACAATTAACATCAGAAGTAGAGGCCCCACAGGCAGCTGTTGACTGGTCCATTAGCGCTATGCTAACAATTAACACCAGAAGTAGAGGCCCCACAGGCAGCTGTTGACTGGTCCATTAGCGCTATGCTAACAATTAACATCAGAAGTAGAGGCCCCACAGGCAGCTGTTGACTGGTCCATTAGCGCTATGCTAACAATTAACACCAGAAGTAGAGGCCCCACAGGCAGCTGTTGACTGGTCCATTAGCGCTATGCTAACAATTAACACCAGAAGTAGAGGCCCCACAGGCAGCTGTTGACTGGTCCATTAGCGCTATGCTAACAACTTAACACCCCAGCAACTGGTCCATTAGCGTAACAATTAACATCAGAAGTAGAGGCCCCACAGGCAGCTGTTGACTGGTCCATTAGAGAGTCTGAACTACCCACTACTGCTATGCTAACAATTAACACCAGAAGTAGAGGCCCCACAGGCAGCTGTTGACTGGTCCATTAGCGCTATGCTAACAATTAACACCAGAAGTAGAGGCCCCACAGGCAGCTGTTGACTGGTCCATTAGCGCTATGCTAACAATTAACACCAGAAGTAGAGGCCCCACAGGCAGCTGTTGACTGGTCCATTAGCGCTATGCTAACAATTAACATCAGAAGTAGAGGCCCCACAGGCAGCTGTTGACTGGTCCATTAGCGCTATGCTAACAATTAACATCAGAAGTATGAGGCCCCACAGGCAGCTGTTGACTGGTCCATTAGCGCTATGCTAACAATTAACATCAGAAGTAGAGGCCCCACAGGCAGCTGTTGACTGGTCCATTAGCGCTATGCTAACAATTAACATCAGAAGTAGAGGCCCCACAGGCAGCTGTTGACTGGTCCATTAGCGCTATGCTAACAATTAACATCAGAAGTAGAGGCCCCACAGGCAGCTGTTGACTGGTCCATTAGCGCTATGCTAACAATTAACATCAGAAGTAGAGGCCCCACAGGCAGCTGTTGACTGGTCCATTAGCGCTATGCTAACAATTAACATCAGAAGTAGAGGCCCCACAGGCAGCTGTTGACTGGTCCATTAGCGCTATGCTAACAATTAACACCAGAAGTAGAGGCCCCACAGGCAGCTGTTGACTGGTCCATTAGCGCTATGCTAACAATTAACACCAGAAGTAGAGGCCCCACAGGGTGGAGCCCAGTGATACATGGTGGAAATCCAGTGACCATCCGCCCTTTCCCACATGACCTATGCAGGCGTTCACTGATTGGCCTGGGATGCTCTGTTCCAATGTTCATAGCGTACCAATTAGAAGCAATGTGTTGGACATATCCACTGACCTCCGCCCTTTCCCACATGACCTATGCAGGCGTTCACTGATTGGCCTGGGATGCTCTGTTCCAATGTTCATAGCGTACCAATTAGAAGCAATGTGTTGGACATATCCACTGACTTCCGCCCTTTCCCACATGACCTATGCAGGCGTTCACTGATTGGCCTGGGATGCTCTGTTCCAATGTTCATAGAGCACCAATTAGAAGCAATGTGTTGGACATATCCACTGACCTCCGCCCTTTCCCACATGACCTATGCAGGCGTTCACTGATTGGCCTGGGATGCTCTGTTCCAATGTTCATAGCGTACCAGAAGCATGTGTTGGAATTCTAATGTGTTGGATGTTGGAACATGGACTTTTGTCTTGTGAATGCACTGACTACTTCCTCATGAGTCTGAACTGACCCATGGATTGTTTCAGCTCTGATTGGCCTGGGATGCCAATGAAGAGTCTGAACTCCAATGTTTCAGCTCTGACTATCCTCATGATACCAATGAGAGTCTGAACTAATGTGTTGGACATGCATTCTAAATGTTTCATTCTATCCTCATGATACCATGAAGGAACATGGACTTTTCAGCTGTCTTGATGAATGAAGAGTCTGAACTGGACTACTGTTTCAGCTCTGACTATCCTCATGAGTCTGAAGAGTCTGAACTACCCACTGTTGTTTCAGCTCTGACTATCCTCATGATACCAATGAAGAGTCTGAACTACCCACTATTGTTTCAGCTCTGACTATCCTCATGATACCAATGAAGAGTCTGAACTACCCACTACTGTTTCAGCTCTGACTATCCTCATGATACCAATGAAGAGTCTGAACTACCCACTGTTGTTTCAGCTCTGACTATCCTCATGATACCAATGAAGAGTCTAAACTACCCACTACTGTTTCAGCTCTGACTATCCTCATGATACCAATGAAGAGTCTGAACTACCCACTATGTTTCAGCTCTGACTATCCTCATGATACCAATGAAGAGTCTGAACTACCCACTATTGTTTCAGCTCTGACTATCCTCATGATACCAATGAAGAGTCTAAACTCCCCACTACTGTTTCAGCTCTGACTATCCTCATGATACCAATGAAGAGTCTGAACTACCCACTACTGTTTCAGCTCTGACTATCCTCATGATACCAATGAAGAGTCTGAACTACCCACTATTGTTTCAGCTCTGACTATCCTCATGATACCAATGAAGAGTCTGAACTACCCACTATTGTTTCAGCTCTGATCTGTCTGGTTGTTATGCTGGACAGGTTTAATTCTACAAGGGGAAACGCCCTCACATACATTATGTTATGATAATGACACTCAGACTTCCACATTTGGTACAGTGCAGTTGATATCCATTTCAGTGCCATGGTTTGGAAAGTGAATCAGATTATATACGGAGCTTGTTCCCCCGTTGCCCCAACGGAGGGGTCAATTGCCTAGATGCAGCATAGATGCAATCTATGTTTATTAGTCTGTTCATTCATGTGTATAAATCTGTTCCATGGAATCCATTGACAATCTGACACTAGCAATAGCAGGTTCCTCCAGTCTACACTGATATGGCAGCTCTCGCCAACAGTGAGTTCAACTCCAGTGTCTCTCCAGAAAGACTTTTAATTGGTGGGAATTAAGATTCAGCACAAGACGGTCTGACGATTCTACTCATGTTTGTCATGACCAGATCAGTCCGTCAGGCGTTAGCGCTGCTTCCCGCTCCCGCCTTCTAACAGAACACAGGATGAGGGATGGATGGGAGGATGAGGGATGGATGGGAGGATGAGGGATGGATGGGAGGATGAGGGAGAATGGGAGGATGTGGGAGGATGAGGGAGGATGGGAGGATGAGGGAGGATGGGAGGATGAGGGAGGATGAGAGGATATGGGAGGATGAGGGAGGATGGAAGGATGTGGGAGGATGACAGAGGATGGGAGGATATGGGAGGATGTGGGAGGATGGGAGGATGAGGGAGGATGGGGGGTGTGGGAGGATGAGGGAGGATGGGAGGATGAGGGAGGGTGTGATGAGAGTGGAGGAGTGGGGTTGGATAATGAGCCCATACCTCCTGGGAGACTGATCTGACAGTGGATCAGATCACTGTTTCACTGCCACATTCATGGCCGTGAGAACGAGGAATCCACACACACACACACAACCACTCATACACACACACCGCCGGCTTTTCTGTGTCCCAGGAGGAATGAGGATACAGTGAAAGGCTGTTTGTTCTGCTACATGGCTGTGCCGCCACGGAGGCCTTTGGCATTCAGACGCACACTGCTCCCACGATCAGTCCATTCAGGAGGCCCTCACACAGGAGAGGGTGCGATGCTCTTAGACCTCTCTGCCGTTGTTCTGGAAGTCCCCATTGATGTTTGGACGGGAGAGTGAAACAGTGAAATAGCACAGGGGTTCGTCTTAGCTGTTGTCTTACTGGATGTGTCTTAATGTCCTGACTGTCATGCCTCTTTTTGTATGTTCTCCTATAGAATCTTATACATAGTGGAAAGTGCTTGATTGGGACAGGCTGGGTAGATGCCAAACGAGTTAACCCTGAAAACCAGTTGGAAACCAGATACTCATGTCTTTGAGTTTCATTGACTGGACTCCCCAGATATCCCTAAACCGGCTTCTGAGTCAACTCTCATAACAATCCGTGTAACAGCTAACTTGTAAGCTTTCAAACATCATTATGTCTCCTGCCAGAACGTGGCCTCTCTGCCTACCTGCTATTCCACGTAACAAGCCTGAGGCCCCTGGGGTGGGGGACACGTTTAGACAGGGCTGGAGGAATCCTCCAGGAGCCCGTCAGGAGCCACTGTCAGTCAGTCTGTCTGTTGCCCTAAGGATCATCACACTCCCCTGGGCTAATGTGGATGCGACTGCCCCTGACATGGGGGACAACCCTACTGGAAGAGCATAGTTCCCACCAGGGAGGTGGTTTGTTTGTGTGTTTATTAAATATCATGTCTTGGTTGTTGTTATTGGAGAAACATGAATAATTGTGATTTCAATATTTCTCCTTTCATGTCCTGAATCTGCAGCAGCTAAACATATAAACTACCCCATATATACAGAGTTCTTTGGGATAAACACGGTTTTAACAAGATTACATTATGTTATGGAAAAGAAGAGATGTGTTCAATAACTTCCATGCTGTGAAATCCATGTGTTTTTCTTTCTTTTCTTCCCATCAGCTGGTTAAACAGGGTTCTACCAGGACAGTGTCATTTACACACAGTTGGTGCAGCTTCAGCCCCCGGTGGGTAGAAAGGTCTGTCATTGACACGGTTAACTGACTTGGTGAACACCTGGGGTTTCTCTTCATCCAGACACAAACTACAGGGAATAACTGGGGTGGAGCACAGTTGGTGCTGATTAGGTTCTGCCACTCACGCACAGACACATGTTGTTCTGGAAGAAAACACAACCCATACATTCTAGAACACACACAGACACATGTTGTTCTAGAAGAGAACACAACTCATACATTCTAGAACACGCACAGACACATGTTGTTCTGGAAGAGAACACAACTCATACATTCTAGAACACGCACAGACACATGTTGTTCTGGAAGAAAACACAACCCATACATTCTAGAACACACACAGACACATGTTGTTCTAGAAGAGAACACAACTCATACATTCTAGAACACACACAGACACATGTTGTTCTGGAAGAGAACACAACTCATACATTCTAGAACACACAGACACATGTTGTTCTAGAAGAGAACACAACTCATACATTCTAGAACACACACAGACACATATTGTTCTAGAAGAGCATTCTATACATACCAAAACACAAATATTCCCCTCTCAGACAAAGAAGTTTGAGGCAATAATAAACAATTTTGTGCATTTATTTGTTATTTTACCCAAGAGCGTAAAAACATCCACTGACTGGCAAGAAACTGCGTTTGCAAATTCAAAAACAAATGATTTGCAGGTTGTGACTGAAATGTACACGCATTGGCTGTTTTTCTTTTGTGTGGTGAAATAAATGCAGTCGAGTTGAACAAAAAGAACAAGATAACTGAAATATAACTAATGGTATATTATTTTAAACAGGAGCAGAACTGCCATTATTAAACATTACACAGAAAGCACACCTTCATTGATTCCTTTTCACAAAACTTCACAAAATCACTGCACCTACAGATCAACAAATATATAAATATGATATTTACAGAATAAACAATGATCTAATAATGTGGATTTGAAAGTCTACTACTTCATTCTACATACTAAGCACCAATACTTTCTAAATGGGTCATCTAGAGGAGTGTTTGGGACTGGATGGTTGCTCCTGGCTTCACATTGACACCTCACTAACCATCATACACACATCAACATGGATACATCTACTTCTCACATTGACACCTCACTAACCATCATACACACATCAACATGGATACATCTACTTCTCACATTGACACCTCACTAACCATCATACACACATCTACTTCTCACATTGACACCTCACTAACCATCATACACATCAACATACATACATCTACTTCTCACATTGACACCTCACTAACCATCATACACACATCAACATACATACATCTACTTCTCACATTGACACCTCACTAACCATCATACACACATCAACATACATACATCTACTTCTCACATTGACACCTCACTAACCATCATACACACATCAACATGGATACATCTACTTCTCACATTGACACCTCACTAACCATCATACACACATCAACATGGATACATCTACTTCTCACATTGACACCTCACTAACCATCATACACACATCAACATACATACATCTACTTCTCACATTGACACCTCACTAATACACATCAACATACATACATCTATCAACATACATCATACATCTACTTCTCACATTGACACCTCACTAACCATCATACACACATCAACATACATACATCTACTTCTCACATTCTACAGATTGGCTTTCGTGTTTGTAATGTCTTTTTTATGGCCCCAGTGAAGACCAGAAGTTGCTTAAGAGTCAGCTGATGGGGATCAGAATAAAGAATACAAAATAAAATATAGCTTTAGAGTTTTGACTCTGGTCTCGGCTGTCAGTCTGTTTGACATTCCTGATTTCCATGTAAACACAGTGGCTTGATTCAGTGGCAGGTCCTTCAGAGTAATGGAGTCTGGTTGACTGACTGCCTGCTCACATAAACACTGGCAGGGAGAGCACCTCGTCTCCCTCCGCTGTGGCTCTGACCAGGGCAGGGGGAAGTGTGTGTGTGTGTGTGTGTGTGTGTGTGTGTGTGTGTGTGTGTGTGTGTGTGTGTGTGTGTGTGTGTGTGTGTGTGTGTGTGTGTGTGTGTGTGTGTGTGTGTGTGTGTGTGTGTGTGTGTGTGTGTGTGTGTGTGTGTGTGTGTGTGTGTGTGTGTGTGTGTGTGTGTGTGTGTGTGTGTGTTTACGGTGTCGTTGAACCATCTGTTTGGGTGACACCAAGTCTCCAGTTCAGAAGAAGTGCTTTCTCAAGAAGACCCCCACCCCTGTTACTACGCAAGGGGGAATTTAACCAAACTCACTCAAAAAGGGGGAAGTTAACCAAACTCACTCAAAAAGGGGGAAATTAACCAAACTCACTCAAAAAGGGGGAAGTTAACCAAACTCACTCAAAAAGGGGGTAGTTAACCAAACTCACTCAAAAAGGGGGAAGTTAACCAAACTCACTCAAAAAGGGGGAAGTTAACCAAACTCACTCAAAAAGGGGGAAATTACAACAAAATGGGAGTTACACTGAAACAGAGCATATTTGGTCTTGGTCTTTTACAGTGCGTCTAATGTGCTTGAGATGTCCTTCCCAGGGACTGCATTCAGTCAGTTAACTGTTCAGCCCATTCAGCAGGCCTTAAATAGAGTCCGTTTGGTAGAGAGTCAGTTCTCTGTAAGTTGTGTGACATCACCTCTGTGTGTCCAAGACAATTTTCCCCTCAGGGACAATTTTCCTCTCCCAGCGGGCCAATCACACGTTATTCTCCACCGCCGCCACAGCCAAGTACTCTGTCTCGGACACATGTGATGCGTCAATGAGCTTGGCCAGGCCCGTCTTGGTGGAATACTTGAAGATGAAGGCCTTCATGAGGTCGTAACGGTAGTTTCTGTTGATGAAGTTATAAATGACGGGGTTGATGCAGCAGTGGATGAGGCTGAAGCACTGGGTCAGGTGGAGGGACACAAACAGGAAGTTCTCCAGCCTGCAGCTGAAGGGCAGGACGTTGAGGAGAGATAAGGTGTCGACCAATAGGACTCCGTGGAAGGGCAGCCAGCAGACCAGGAACACCACAATGTAGGTCAGGATGATCTGCCGGCTGAAAATAATCATCGCTTAATCATTGATTGGATTTATAAAGTGTGTGTGTGTGTGTGTGTGTGTGTGTGTGTGTGTGTGTGTGTGTGTGTGTGTGTGTGTGTGTGTGTGTGTGTGTGTGTGTGTGTGTGTGTGTGTGTGTGTGTGTGTGTGTGTGTGTGTGTGTGTGTGTGTGTGAATGTGTGTGTGTGAATGTGTGCGTGTTTGTGTGTGCGTGCGTGCTTGTGTGTGTGTGTGTGTGTGTGTGTGTGTGTGTGTGTGTGTGTGCGTGCGTGCTGTGTGTGTGTGTGTGTGCTTGTGTGTGTGTGTGTGAATGTGTGTGAATGTGTGCGTGTTTGTGTGTGCGTGCGTGCTTGTGTGTGTGTGTGTGTGTGTGTGTGTGTGCTGGCGTGTGTGTGTGTGTGTGTGTGTGTGTGTTGTCCTGGTTTGAGTTGGCGCTGGAGCGTGCTTGTGTGTGTGTGTGTGTGTGTGGTGTTTGTGCATGCGCGGGTTGGCGTTGCCAATGGAGCTTGCTAATAACAGGTAGAAGACAGCGATGACTGGGAACGGGATGACGAAGCCCAGGACGATGAAGCTAAGCTGGATGCCCACCATCCACTCTCGGGGGTTGTCAGTGGGGTAGACGGGCCGACACAGGGTGGCGTCAGAGTGTGTGGACTTGACCGCCTGCAGAAAGTAAGTGTCTGGGACGGAGGCGGCCAGTGCCAGCAGCCAAACCAGGATACAGATCGCCCTCCGCACCACCTTCCTCCTGCGGCTGTCCCCTCCGTCTCCGAATAGCGCCACGGACAGGTAGCGGTCCACGCTCATACAGGTGAGGAAGAAGATACTCCCGAAGAGGTTGACGCTGAACACCAGGTGGGTGATCTTACAGACGGCCTCGCCGAAGGGCCAGTGGCCGCGCTGTAGCAGCGAGCTGACCCAGACTGGGAGAGTAGCCACCACACAGAGGTCAGCCACAGCCAGGTTGAGGATGTACAGGTGGGTTTCAAAGCGGTTCCTCTCTGAGCGGAGGTTGACCCACACCACCAGGGTGTTGGCGGCCAGGCCCACCAGGAAAATGAAGATGTAGAGGACAGAGAGGGTGTAGAGCACCGCCGCGTGGCTAAACCCAGCCGGGCACAGCAGAGCCTCTACGTGGTGGGATGACATGTTGTCCCCTGTGAAGTTAAGCTCCGCCCACATCTCCATCAGCTCCGTCAGCTCGTTCACACTCAGACTCATGGTGGCGTTCACCGCAGTAGGGGGAAGGCCGTGTTGTGAAAAAGCCAGGATCCACAATCTGTAAAGCAAGAAGTTATCTGGTTAGAGTTTCCGCAAAACAAATGGATCAACTGAGGGGCTGTATGAGGGGAAATATGTCCATTTGCAAAACAAGACATTTGCTGGGTGACCACACAAACATAAGGACCAAATATGTCAAACAATCATTTGTTTAGAGGGACAACAGGCGTTATCTAAAACATCTCAAGAGGCCAGGGACGTCAATGACCCCTGAAATCTGAGGGGGGACAAAGTATGTGAGGATGTCTGGGGGGTGGCTAGGTGATCCTGAAGTTGGAGAATCTTCCATTTTTCAAACTCCTGAAACAGCATTTTCCATGCTTAATTTTACGTTAAAAAAATATATGTTTATTTTTCTGCATATCTAAGCATACCTCTTGAGCTGTCTGTATCCTCCTGAACGGTGGTTATTATTTTAAAGAAACTAAATATGCTAAAATCTGGGTAAAATATTGAAAGGTATGTGACTTATTCAGTACATTTAGTTATTGGTTGCTTTTGTAAAGTCTTCCAACCTTGCCAGCAGGCATTCCAGCTCAGATCGTTTTAGACAAGCTAGCTACTCCAACTAGATTGATAACCTGAAATGGCTTCTGGGTAGCTAGTTATTGGGTTGGGGGATTGGGAACATATCTGGAATAGCTAAAGCCAACTTCATACAATTGCAAGGTGGCTAGTAGTGTTAAAGAGATGTTTTTGTATTTTTTATTACAGGATAAATCTCAGGGTCATGTCCCCTGTGCTCCCCATGGGCATGGCGCCTCTGTCCGAGGCGGCATGGTGGGATGTCAGGGGGTTCGACCGATCGCATGCTGTGTCCAGGAATGTTCTCAATGTTTTCCCTCTAGTTCATTAGACAGAGACATTCCTCAGGACTCCCGAGTTCCTCCCAGTCCATCAATAACAAACAAAGTTCCTCCTACCTAGTCCATCAATTACAAGCAGAGTTCCTCCAAGTACATCAATAACAAGTAGAATTCCACCTACTACATAAATAACAAGCAGGATTGGGGCCATCGCTGCCAAAGGAGGAGTTATCATGGTCTAAGACAGACAGATTCTCACATCTGAGACTAATCAGACTACTGCAAACTGTGAGCTTGTAACGGTCTGAGTGTAGTGGGTGAGGAGTCAGGCGCAGGAAGCAGAGTTCGGAGTGCGTTTTAATGACAGAGAAACTGAGGGACTATTTCAAACAAACGAAACAGCCTGTATTACCACTGAATTCTGAACTGAAGTAAGCCAGTGAATGATTTATTACTAAATCTAAATAAAGTGCTTTTCAGATTATACCGTTTTCAAATGTAACTGTGGCTAAATCAAATAAATATCACTAAATACTGTAGGTACATGTGGAGCATGGACATGTATGATTCCATTGTATTTGTGGACATCCATTTTTATGACTGTGACATAGGGACCTCCCAACCTCACAAGGACCTCTCAACGACATTCACTTAGCCTTGAGCACAAAGAGAGTGAAGAGAGTACTGACGCTTTCAATGCGACCCAGGAAAACCTCAAGGTGAGAACTTCACGGACACGGAAACGTAGCCTGCGATTGAGATATGGACAGGATGGAGTGTGTGTGTGTGTGTGTGTGTGTGTGTGTGTGTGTGTGTGTGTGTGTGTGTGTGTGTGTGTGTGTGTGTGTGTGTGTGTGTGTGTGTGTGTGTGTGTGTGTGTGTGTGTGTGTGTGTGTGTGTGCGTGCGTGCGTGCGTGCGTGTGCGTGCGTGCGTGCGTGCGTGTGCGTGCGTGCGTGCGTCTGTCTATGGAAGGTGAATCGTCCCGTTCTTCACGAGAACCAGTGAACCGGCATCATGTCTTGGCCCTTTCCTTTGAACCGACAGTTCCAGGGTGAGGGGTCAGAGGGCCGTGTTGTTGAGAGAGAGATGTGAAGCCAGCCAGAGAGCTTCACATCAGATGAGACCAGAGAACACAGGATGCAACTGGTGCTGCTGGGTAGCCCTTCACACACTGATAAAACCTCTCACTACTTGGCTTTTACTGCCTGTCTTCATGGAATACAGCACCACATAAGACATGTTCAGACTGTTCAGAGTTTATACCTTATAAGGTATGTTCAGAGTTTATACCTTATAAGGCATGTTCAGAGTTTATACTTTATAAGACATGTTCAGACATGTTCAGAGTTTATACCTCATGTCTGCAAAACTAATAGAACTAATATAAATGCAATTGAAACGGATGAACTGGATTTAACCATCAAACAACTTAATCGTTTCTTTATTTGCTTATAACATTAGCCAGATGTTTGTTCATCTAACAGAATTACCATATAGCCTTAAAAGCATTGTGGGTAACATGAGTAGATAGACAGCTGTCTTTAAGATGACCTGAAATCACTGACAGATGAAAACTAAAAGCCTGACCCATTTGGGAGAGGTGGGTCACATAATAACAAAAACTGCAGAAAGCTTGGTGTTGTTACTGCCGTCAATCCCGTCAATCCCACCACCATCCATTTGGGAATGGATAACATTAAATGCTGCATCTCCACGTGCCATAAAACGCGGGGCCCTTTTGAGGACCCCAGTCCTTGTAAATCTGTTGTGTTTTCACTGGTCAAACAGTGGCTCTTCACCTGGTTCCCTTGTCCTCGCTCTCGCCCCCAATGGCCCCAGGACAGCTAGCACCGTCTGGGGCACAAAGAGCTGCCCGTGTAGACACAGCATCTCTCAGCACCACACCCCAATATTACATCCTACCACAGACACACACAAACACACTCACATACACTCACGTACTCACACACACACAAACAAACATACAGTATACACATATTATACACACCTCCACTCTCTTTCTCGCTCCCAGTCTCTCAGTCTCCCAGTCTCTCAGTCTCTCAGTCTCTCTGTCTTTCAGTCTCATAGTCTCCCAGTCTCTCAGTCTCTCTGTCTCTCAGTCTCTCAGTCTCTCAGTCTCTCAGTCTCTCTCCCAGTCTTTCAGTCTCAGTCTCCCAGTCTCTCAGTCTCCACAGTCTCCCAGACTTTCAGTCTCCCAGTCTCTCAGTCTCTCAGTCTCTCAGTCTCTCAGTCTCTCAGTCTCTCAGTCTCTCAGTCTCTCTGTCTTTCAGTCTCCCAGTCTCTCCAGTCTCTCTGTCTCTCAGTCTCTCAGTCTCTCTGTCTTTCAGTCTCTCAGTCTCTCTGTCTTTCAGTCTCCCAGTCTCTCAGTCTCTCAGTCTCTCTCCCTTTCAGTCTCTCAGTCTCTCTGTCTCTCAGTCTCTCAGTCTCTCAGTCTCTCTGTCTCTCTGTCTTTCAGTCTCAGTCTCTCTGTCTTTCAGTCTCCCTGTCCAGTCTCTCTCTCTGTCTCTCTCCCAGTCTCTCCCAGTCTCTCAGTCTCTCAGTCTCCCAGTCTCTCAGTCTCTCTGTCTTTCAGTCTCCCAGTCTCTCCCAGTCTCCCCCTCAGTCTCTCTCAGTCTCTCAGTCTCCCAGTCTCTCTCCCTGTCTCTCTGTCTTTCAGTCTCTCAGTCTCCCAGTCTCCCAGACTGTCTCTCAGTCTCTCAGTCTCTCAGTCTCCCAGTCTCTCAGTCTCTCAGTCTCTCAGTCTCTCAGTCTCTCAGTCTCTCAGTCTCTCTGTCTTTCAGTCTCCCAGTCTCTCAGTCTCTCTGTCTCTCAGTCTCTCTGTCTCTCAGTCTCCCAGTCAGTCTCCCAGTTCAGTCTCCAGTCTCCCAGTCTCCCAGTCTCTCAGTCTCTCAGTCTCCCAGTCTCTCTCTCAGTCTCTCAGTCTCTCTGTCTTTCAGTCTCCCAGTCTCCCAGTCTCTCAGTCTCTCAGTCTCTCAGTCTCCCAGTCTCCCAGTCTCCCAGTCTCCCAGTCTCCCAGTCTCAGTCTCCCAGTCTCTCAGTCTCTCAGTCTCCCTCTCCCAGTCCCAGTCTCTCAGTCTCTCAGTCTCTCAGTCTCTCTGTCTTTCAGTCTCTCTCCCTCTCTCAGTCTCTCTGTCTCCCAGTCTCTCAGTCTCAGTCTCCCAGTCTCTCAGTCTCTCCAGTCTCCTGTCTTTCTCTCTCCCTGCCCAGTCTCTCAGTCTCTCAGTCTCTCTGTCTCTCAGTCTCTTCTCCCAGTCTCCCAGTCTCCCAGTCTCCCAGTCTCCCAGTCTCTCAGTCTCTCAGTCTCCCAGTCTCTCAGTCTCTCAGTCTCTCAGTCTCTCAGTCTCCCAGTCTCTCAGTCTCTCAGTCTCCCAGTCTCCCAGTCTCTCTGTCTCTCAGTCTCCCAGTCTCTCAGTCTCTCAGTCTCTCAGTCTCTCAGTCTCTCAGTCTCTCTGTCTCCCAGTCTCCCAGTCTCTCAGTCTCCCAGTCTCCCCCTAGTCAGTCTCCCAGTCTCTCAGTCTCTCTCCCAGTCTCCCCTCTCTCCCTGTCTCCCAGTCTCTCAGTCTCCCTGTCCAGTCTCTCAGTCTCTCTGTCTCTCAGTCTCTCAGTCTCCTCCCTGTCTCTCCAGTCTCCCAGTCTCTCTGTCTCCCAGTCTCAGTCTCCCAGTCCCCAGTCTCAGTCTCTCAGTCTCTCAGTCTCTCAGTCTCAGTCTCTCAGTCTCCCAGTCTCTCAGTCTCCCAGTCTCAGTCTCCAGTCTCTCCCTCTCCCAGTCTCCAGTCTCTCAGTCTCTCTGTCTCCCAGTCTCTCAGTCTCCTCAGTCTCCCTGTCAGTCTCTCAGTCTCCCAGTCTCCCTGTCCAGTCCCTGTCAGTCTCCCAGTCTCCCAGTCAGTCTCCCAGTCTCCCTGTCCAGTCTCCCAGTCTCCCTGTCCATCTCCTTGTCCAGCTCCCTGTCCATCTCTCCCAGTCTCCCAGTCTCTCAGTCTCCCAGTCTCCCAGTCTCTCAGTCTCCCAGTCTCCCAGTCTCCCAGTCCATCTCCCTGTCCATCTCCATGTCCATCTCCCTGTCCATCTCCCTGTCCATCTCCCTGTCCATCTCCCTGTCCATCTCCCTGTCCATCTCCATGTCCATCTCCCTGTCCAGCTCCCTGTCCAGCTCCCTGTCCAGCTCCCTGTCCATCTCCCTGTCCATCTCCCTGTCCATATCCCTGTCAAGCTCCCTGTCCATCTCCCTCCCCCTCCCCCTGTCCATCTCCCTCCCCCTCTCCCTGTCCATCTCCTTCCCCCTCTCCCTCTCCATCTCCCTGTCCATCTCCCTGTCCAGCTCCCTGTCCATCTCCCTCCCCCTCTCCCTGTCCATCTCCCACCCCCTCTCCCTGTCCATCTCCCTGTCCAGCTCCCTGTCCATCTCCCTGTCTAGCTCCCTGTCCATCTCCCTGTCCAGCTCCCTGTCCAGCTCCCTGTCCATCTCCCTCCCCCTCTCCCTCTCACTGTCCATCTCCCTGTCCATCTCCCTCCCCCTCACCCTGTCCCTCTCCCTGTCCATCTCCCTCCCCCTCTCCATCTCCCTCCCCCCTGTCCATCTCCCTGTCCATCTCCCTGTCCATCTCCCTGTCCATCTCCCTCCCCCTCTCCCTGTCCATCTCCCTCCCCCCCATCTCCCTCCCCTTCTCCCTCCCTCCCTCCCCTCCCCATCTCCCTGTCCATCTCCCTCCTTCCCCTCCCCATCGCCCTGTCCATCTCCCTTCCCATCTCCCTTCCCCTCTCCATCTCCCTTCCCCCTCTCCTCTCCCACCCCTCTCCTTTCCCCTTTCCATCTTCCCTACCCCTCTCCACCCTCCCTCTCCCTCTCAATCCCCCTTCTAGTTCTTGTCTCAGAAGAAACCCTGCAACTTTAAACTGTTTCCCTCCTCCTCCAAGGAACTACCCCCCCCCCATTCTGAAACCATCTGTACTAAATGAATGTATTGAAAGGTAGGCTATTAACGGTGTCCATCCAGCATATAGCCTGCTGAATATGTGAATGACCAAAATGGGTCAGTCTTAAATGGGATTTTAGTGATTGTGCATAAGTCTTCTGAAGATACAGTAGATGAATGTTGTCCTACTATAAACGACTTTTGTTAACGGAAATACACACTATAAACTACAGAACTTTTGCGTGATTTATTCACATAAACAGACCCACAGTTCCTGAACACGCTATACCTATATAAGATTTGTTTTAAAGAACGTTATTGTGCACAATTTAGGTGCGTCTATCCATTGCCGTATCATTTGCTTACATACAGGGCAATCTAGATCTGATTGAATGTAGACCAGTCTTCGGGGATAGAACCCACTGTTAATCCGAATACAACCCACTGTTAATCCACACCCCCGACTGTGAGACCCGGGGCGCTTTTACAAATGTATGACAACTTCAGAGCACAACAAATCTCAGCGCCATGGAATGGTTGGGTAATGTCGAAGCATTCGTTTTCTAAACTCAATAAAAACTAACAAATAACAAACATATAACATGGCAGTTATAAAAAGTATAATAGCCTATGAAAACGAAATGTATTTTATATTCTGTCAGTGACAAAGTAGGATAAAATGCACTATGGGTAGTGTTATTTAAAGGTTACTTACAAAAGGCCTTTCGGTGTCCTTTGTAACTCCGTCAACACGGAAATTGCACAGAAAGTCCCCGTGAATGCTTTTGAGAGTCCCTAGACTGGTGTCAATATTGAGGTTATAGTAGGCCCATTGAAGTCTGTAGGTTATACGCAAATTGACTGAAGAGCTCTCGGGTTCCTGCTCTGTCGAGACTAACTCGCTTTGTCCCGGTGCACTTGTTAAATACTGCAGAGAGCAACGCCTACTAGGGCAACTAGGCAGTTTGGTAAAACTGATTCATTGAGGTTTCAGCAACAAAAAAAACAATGGAATCGACGGATTTGCGAAACATCGGATTTCCACTCCCACCAACATAATAGAGATATAAATAGTAGTTAGTTATTTGTGTCCGAGTACTGAAAAGCCTGACGTCCAATTTGAAAGTCAGTGGGCTACGGAGTGCGTATGCTGCTTTGCATTCCATCACCTTCCGATACTGGTGGTGCGTTGGTGCTGAATTCTTTAGGGGACATTTCTTATAATAGATTTACGAGTTTTTCTGTAGGGCCATATATTATCATGATTGTATTATCATTTAGTAGCCTATGCTAAATTCATTAGAATATTGGTAGATAATTGACTAAAATGAATGTAAAATATTTACAAGAAACTGTTAGCCAGTGGTCTATGTTTTACACTGAATTATTGTCTATGCCTACTTTTAAACATAATTTGCATGCATTAATAGGCCTATATAATGATGTGCAGGCGGCAGGGTGGTTAGTGGTTAGAGCGTTGGACTCGTAACCGAAAGGTTGCTGACAAGGTACACATCTGTCGTTCTGCCCCTGAACAGGCAGTTAACCCACTGTTCCTCGGCCGTCATTGAAAATAAGAATTTGTTCTTAACAGACTTGCCTAGCTAAATAAAGGAATTTAAAAAAGGTATTCACATCTTTAAAGGGATACTTCTGGAATTTGGCAATGAAGCCCTTTATCTACTTCACCAGAGTCAGATGAACTTGTGCATACCATTTTTATATCTGCCTGCAGTTTGAAGGAAGTTACTAACTAGCGTTGACACGGTTGCAGCCAACCATCCAGTCACATGCTAGCAGTCATTGCGCTCGCGCTAGTTAGCATTGGCTGACTAAACTACCTCTATCATTCTGGATGCAGAGACATACAACTTGTATCCACGGAGGCAGGTCGCCTAGCGGTTAAGAGCTCTGGAGCACTAACTGAAAGGGTGCTGATTCGAATTCCTGAGCTGACTAGGTGAAACATCTGTAGATGTACCGCTGAGCAAGGCACTTCGCCCTAATTGCTCCTTTAAAATGATGACGAAAATGTAGAAAGTAAATGCAAGCCACAAATTCACCTGATGTAGATTTAAAAAAAACAAAGGGCTTCATTACCAAATTCCCCAATAAGGCTCTCTATTAACCAAATTACATTTGGAGTGACCTGAGTGCGCGCGTAAAAGATTGGTGTGAAAAATGGATTATTTTGCGTTTCTAGGCAAAATCCGGATGAAGGAATTCATGCAAACAGATTATCTAGACAGAAGAGACACTCTCCTTTATTTGACCTGCACGTGGTTAGAGTTGGAACACTTTGTAGGTGTTGGTAACTATTTTTTTTACCTTTCTTGGAACAAACTCAAAGGCTTGGCGTTCTTTAGGAGCTCACCTGTTCACCTGCATGCCTTACTGGGATGAGTTGAAACACATAGGCCCTATGCCAGCTTGGCTCTTGTTATCTTGATTTTGGCAAGACATCTTACCATATGCCATATAAAAAAAGCACAATGTGAAATTTCATTCATTGAAATATTTGCCAATGTATTGTCTAATTTTAGAAAGGAAGGATGGATGTTTGTTTGCCAGGGAATTTGATACAGTAGATAGATTGTGTCTGACTGACAAAGCCAGGGTGCTGCACCTGGTTGAACAATGCTTGTCCATCCTCACTGCATCTGACAGAACCTTCAGGGCCAGTCTCTGATGTCCTGCAAGCCAACGACAGATGCAGGTACTTTCTGAGGTTGTTCCCACCTGGCCTGGGCCCGTCAGAGGGGAATCCAGTGAGTTTCGGGAAAAAGCACCCCTCTCCCCTCCACCTTATGAGTTTACAGTTGGCTACATAACTGCCCATGTTGTGTCCTTAAACCTCTATTTTAATGATATAAAACCTGTCAGCGGAAAATGAAATCTGCTACTATCTATCTATCTGCTACTTTTGATGTAGCCATTAGTGAACGTGTGGAAAGTTCATTTCAACAGGCTGTAGCACCTGTATGATACTGTCTATCTCACCATTCAGTTATTCAATATACCATGGCAGGCACGCATGACGGATCATATAGCACTCATAATCAGCCTTTGTTTTGGGGGACCACCGGGGTAAAGGATGTCCTTAGGAGCTATTGATGCGTTCGCTGCAAATAGAATTTTACAGTATGCTGATATTGCACATTAGAAAGCCATACATCTCTGTTCAGCCAGCTCATTTGCCTAAGCGTGCATATAGTGACGTGTCTTTACATGTGCTGGTAATGTTGACTAAATATTTTCAACAACTTTAGAAAAATAACTTGGGAATATGTAGACTGAAAAAAAGAGAAAGGAATGCTCTGTATAAATTAATTTGCTGCCGGTAAAGTGAGAGCAACATCTCTTCTGCTGTAGTTCTCAACGACACGAGCGATCGTTTGGTCAAACCTCATTGCGCAGGCGTGGCGTTTCGTTGCTAGACGCTCTGGCGCACACACAGCAAGAAAGCAAACACGCTTCAGTCGATGGGAAGCGCATAACTTTTTTGGCGAAGTCTTTAAATTGAAAAATAGGTATAGTATGGCATCTTCAGTGTGATTTTATTAATTAAAATCTAAAATGATTCGTGTTTAAAATGATAATCTTATTCTGTGTTATTTGAGAGTGTGACGATATTTTCCCACATCAAATGCGATGTTATTGGCTCCTGTTTTGTGTGATAGAGATTTGAACCTGGTCTCCAAAGCACCTGTCTGACCCATGTTTTGACAGCCGAACGGTTTCTGAGTCTGAACATCCCAAGGATGGAACCGATCTAGGACAGCGGTGTTTCCCCTAGAATAACGTAAATATAGCTATTATCATTAAATATCCATTTTTTTAATTTGGAAATTAAAGTGAACTTTTTCAATTTCATCAGATGCGTAATTTTTTATTTTACAAGGAAAGTCCGTTAAGAACAAGTTATTATTTTCAATAACGGCCTAGGAACAGTGGGTTAACAGCCTTGTTCAGGGGAAGAACGACAGATTTTTACCTTGTCAACTCGGGGATTAGATTTTACAACCTTTCGGTTTCTAGTACAACGTTCTAACCACTGGGCTACCTGCCGCTCAATGCAATGCTTGTTCATTAATAGCCTTATAGTGCATCAAGAAAAACGGAACTCACACTTCTATTGGAAACATAGCTCGTGGAATTACACTCAAGAATGTCACACAGGTATTCTATTTTGTTTTATCTACATGATGTATCTCATATTGTGCAAATGCTGTAACCAATGTTGTGGCTAGACTATATAGGCCTATAGGACACTTGGAAAGATCCAAATGTCATCCACAGACATTTCCAGGAGAGGCACTGCACAACCGTAAACAGAGTCAACCACTTACTCAGTTGTGGTCATACTTCCTTTATGATTTCCTGACTATTAAAAGGGCTATGGGAGAGCAGCAGTTTGCGAAAGAGAGAGGAAGTCTACATTGTGTTTTGCTGTTCCCATAACAACAGACAGTCACGTTTGTATCAACCTGGCTAAGCATTTCAAAAGCAGTTAGTCTGAGCTATATTTCCCATCCCTAGATGTTGTTACTGAAATGTTACCACGCAGCTTTATTCACAGAAATATGTCTACTCACTGAGGACATGTGAAACAAAAGGAACAAAATAAAGCCTAATCCTTTATTTCCTGGTCCCCTGACCGGTATAAGCCTTTGTGATTTGTTGACCTTGTAGTTTTGGGGGTTTCATTGGGGTTCCTTTGAATTATTTTGACTTAACAGCGTTGTTGCCTGGGCACTAGTTGGGTATCTGGTTGAATTCCCCAACACCCTCTCATTTTTATTGTAACGTCCCCCTCAGAAATGTCCTTTCAGCCTTGTCCTCACGACACCTCCCCCATTCCCACCCACTGGCCCCTGGCAGCTTTGATTCAACCAGTCCCTTAACACGAGTGGGCCATGGAAATGCTGCCTTTAGGGTAATGACATAGGCCTCATAGGAATATGAAAGGAGCATGGTTTCACCATTGTAAGCCTCAGCTCTTTTAGATATACAGAGGCAGCAACTATGTTAAAAGTTAAAAGAGAAAATAATGACATGTATACAGATGTAGGAGCATCATTTTATCACTCTTTGTTTTGTTGCTGAGAGTTTTCCAGCACCGCAGGAAATGCAGATGAGCTTTGTGATTCACATAAATGACCTGAAAACCCACATTAACACACGGTTATATTAACAGTATTGCACTATTCATGTAGCCTACTTTTGGCCAGATTATGGACTAGATGTTAAAATCTGTTAAAATCCTGTTGCTACAGGATTATTTTGCTGTGACAATATAGGTCAAATTAAGATCCTACATCTGTAGGCCTATAATGGTTATTTGTTGATGGCTGTTAGGGAGTGACATTAGGGATATCTAGCGGCCATTTTTGTTTTCTTCTATGGCATTGATAGTTCTATGTGTCAACAAACTCTAATTTTTACAACAGCTAGGCTGAGGTAGGAAGGTATTTTTATACCTACAGTAAATATCAACTATGACCAAGAAGACAAGTGCACCCCTCTCATTCCCAGGTGTTTTAGCCAGGTGGTGTTAGGCTTGTTTGAAGGTTTTGACTGACAGACCACCTGCCAGTTACTGCATGACAAAGAGAGGGTTATTGACAATCTACTGCAAAGTGAAAGAAATAGGTGTTAGAATCCTTCAATCCTTTTAATGGTACTTATCAGACATTACCTGGAGAGACAGCTCTGAAAGGATAGCTATCCTGAAGCAGGTGACAGTTCTACCTTGGCCTTGGTCCGTCCAGAAAAGTAAGAGAGAAAAGTAATAGAGAAAGAGCCAGACATGGTAAGAAAGAGAAATATGTCCAATATGTCCATCCACATACAATATGCCCTTCCCCTTCTTCTCCCCTCCTTCCCCTCCTTCCCCTTCTCCCCCCCTCCTTCTGTTTCCCCTTCACCTTCTCTCTCCTCCTGTTCTTTCTCCTTCCCCTCACCCTTCCTCCTCTTTCCCCTTCGCTCTCCCTTCTCTTCCTCCTGCACTTCCCCTTCTCCTCCTTCCCCTCCTCCCCCCCCCTCCTTCTGTTTCCCCTTCACCTTCTCTCTCCTCCTGTTCTTTCTCCTTCCCCTCCCACTTCCTCCTCTTTCCCCTTCGCTCTCCCTTCTCCTCCTCCTTCACTCTCCCTTCTGCTTCTCTTTCCCCTCCTTCTCCTTCTCCTCAGCTCCTACACCAGGATGTGGGTCCAGGCCCATGGAGCCTTGGAGGACCTCCTGGTGGATGAGCACCCTCCCACTGCCCCTCGGCCGCTGAAGGACCGGCTGCAGGTCTTCCAGGGCCTGGCCACCTTCTACCTGAAGTACCTGCAGATCTTCCGCAGCCTGGAGGCTGTCTACGACCAGATAGTTCACCCCCAGAAGAGACGCATGGTCAGGCACATGTTGGACGGTGTGATGGGTAGAATCCTGGAGCTCAAGAATGAGATGGTGGAGCTGGAGTTCTCAGAGTTCCACTACTTTGATGATGTGCTGCAGGACCTCAAGCTGACACCTGTGAGTCTGTACTGTACCGGGGACTGAGTGACAGGACGTGAAGGGGGAATGAGGAAAAGGAGTTTCTGTATCCTGACAGTCATTTTCTAAGTATTTGGAACTCACCCCTTTAACTCACAGATTCTACCTTTTGAATCACACACAACAACAGAGAAATATTTATGCAATATTATATTTTGCAGGAGGACCTGGAGGTGCCCATCCCTCAGTATTTTGTGAGAGAGAAGATGCGTGTGCTGTGGGACAGAGAGAAGATGCTGGCTCATGTCATGGCTAAAGGGGGACACATTGAACAGGTTGAGCAGGTTAGAGAAACACACTATCAGACTCCCTTATGTAAGAAATTATTACAATTGTTACCATGCCATACGGTTACCTCAGCCTAGATATATCGTGTGGATGTAGAATAAAATATTAAACTTAAACATTACTCTAGTCTCACACAGCAGATGCTTCTTCCCCAAGTTGTATGCCTGGGGAGGAGGTTAACATTACTCTAGTCTCACACAGCAGATGCTTCTTCCCCAAGTTGTATGCCTGGGGAAGAGGTTAACATTGTATGCCTGGGGAGGAGGTTAACATTACTCTAGTCTCACACAGCAGATGCTTCTTCCCCAAGTTGTATGCCTGGGGAGGAGGTTAACATTACTCTAGTCTCACACAGCAGATGCTTCTTCCCCAAGTTGTATGCCTGGGGAGGAGGTTAACATTACTCTAGTCTCACACAGCAGATGCTTCTTCCCCAAGTTGTATGCCTGGGGAGGAGGTTAACATTACTCTAGTCTCACACAGCAGATGCTTCTTCCCCAAGTTGTATGCCTGGGGAGGAGGTTAACATTACTCTAGTCTCACACAGCAGATGCTTCTTCCCCAAGTTGTATGCCTGGGGAGGAGGTTAACATTACTCTCACAGAGGTCCTGTCCCTCGTATGTCTATACTGCTGTCTGTGTCAGGAGGTGTCGGTTCAGACCATGTGTCTGGAGGAAGCTGTTCGGGTCCTTCAGGTTTGTGAGCGGGCACGGCAGGGTCGGCTCAGGCATCGCTTCATGAAGGAGATACGGCAGGCTGAGGAAGAGGGGGGCCAGGCCAAGAGCCAAACACCCATCAGCACCCTGGACCCCGACCAGGCTGCCACATGCATTCAGAAGGTAAGGAGTGTAGTATACTTATTGTTTCGTTTCTCAGATTTTGTCCGCAAACTTTACTTTCAATACCAGGCCTACATTTCCAATTGCTGTTGAACAGTACTGACTGATGTTTTAATACAAGTGAACCACTAAAGACACAGCCAACAGTCAGGGAAGCTGATTAACTGGGTTAAAGTAACTGTCCAGTGTTTCCAGATTTCTATGAAATATTTCGTATAGTTAATTGCAACATGAGTGAAATAGTTTTCCTTTTTCATTTATTAAAGTATGTTAAAACGCGGCTTTTCTGTGTTGGAATGGTGTGGGCGTTAAAAATATTCATGCAAGTAGACCACTGACTGGCCAGCTCATCCTCAGGATGATGACATCATCCTCTATAAGGAAATAATAAGCATTTTTGAAATGGTCTGTTTGAGATACAAGTTTGAGTTGTTTTTTAAGTGTTTTTTCCCTAATTTATGCTTTGTCCACAAATACAAGTATTGGATGAGTTAACAACATTATTTGAGTATGAGTTAACTTTTAGAAGTGAGATTTTCACTGGAAATTTACTTTAATATGGTCAAAAAGGGTTGTAGTTCATCCCACTCTCTCTAGTCAGAGGGTTGTAGTTCATCCCTCTCTCTAGTCAGAGGGTTGTAGTTCATCCCACTCTCTCCAGTCAGAGGGTTGTAGTTCATCCCACTCTCTCTAGTCAGAGGGTTGTAGTTCATCCCACTCTCTCTAGTCAGAGGGTTGTAGTTCATCCCACTCTCTCTAGTCAGAGGGTTGTAGTTCATCCCACTCTCTCCAGTCAGAGGGTTTCATCCCACTCTCTCTAGTCAGTTCATCCCACTCTCTCTAGTCAGAGGGTTGTAGTTCATCCCACTCTCTCTAGTCAGAGGGTTGTAGTTCATCCCACTCTCTCCAGTCAGAGGGTTGTAGTTCAGAGGGTTGTAGTTCATCCCACTCTCTCCAGTCAGAGGGTTGTAGTTCATCCCAGTCAGAGGGTTGTAGTTCATCCCTCTCTCTAGTCAGAGGGTTGTAGTTCATCCCACTCTCTCCAGTCAGAGGGTTGTAGTTCATCCCACTCTCTCCAGTCAGAGGGTTGTAGTTCATCCCACTCTCTCTAGTCAGAGGGTTGTAGTTCATCCCACTCTCTCCAGTCAGAGGGTTGTAGTTCATCCCACTCTCTCCAGTCAGAGGGTTGTAGTTCATCCCTCTCTCTAGTCAGAGGGTTGTAGTTCATCCCACTCTCTCTAGTCAGAGGGTTGTAGTTCATCCCACTCTCTCAGAGGGTTGTAGTCAGAGAGGTTGTAGTTCATCCCACTCTCTCTAGTCAGAGGGTTGTAGTTCATCCCACTCTCTCTAGTCAGAGGGTTGTAGTTCATCCCACTCTCTAGTCAGAGGGTTGTAGTTCATCCCACTCTCTCTAGTCAGAGGGTTGTAGTTCATCCCACTCTCTCTAGTCAGAGGGTTGTAGTTCATCCCACTCTCTCTAGTCAGAGGGTTGTAGTTCATCCCACTCTCTCTAGTCAGAGGGTTGTAGTTCATCCCACTCTCTCTAGTCAGAGGGTTGTAGTTCATCCCACTCTCTAGTCAGAGGGTTGTAGTTCATCCCACTCTCTCTAGTCAGAGGGTTGTAGTTCATCCCACTCTCTAGTCAGAGGGTTGTAGTTCATCCCACTCTCTCTAGTCAGAGGGTTGTAGTTCATCCCACTCTCTCTAGTCAGAGGGTTGTAGTTCATCCCACTCTCTCCAGTCAGAGGGTTGTAGTTCATCCATCCCATCCAGAGGGTTGTAGTTCATCCCACTCTCTCTAGTCAGAGGGTTGTAGTTCATCCCACTCTCTCCAGTCAGAGGGTTGTAGTTCATCCCACTCTCTCTAGTCAGAGGGTTGTAGTTCATCCCACTCTCCCTAGTCAAAGCCAAACCACCTCTTGATGAATTGCTCAAAGATGGGTAACAGAATACCATCTGTATAAAACTCTGCTAGACACTTGGACTGAGTCCAAGTCCAGATCGATGGCTGCTTTTACTTTGTATGGAGAAATGGGTCCAGGTGATATAGTTTTCTGCCTGCTCTGCAAAAAGGCACAAGAAGTCCATCTCAACAATGTTATCTCAATGTCACCTCTCTGTTGTTGGCTGGTTCAGAACCAGAGTACCACCTAGATGTTCTCGTACAGACACCCAGATGTCAAAACGCGGGGTCATCACATTACATGATCAGCAAGGTCATGGAAACAAACACCTAACATTCAGACTCACTTTCAGTTCCCCCCACCATTCTCTCTCATCGGCCCAAAGTGTAAACCATCTCTGGCCGAACAAAGCCGCTGGGCACATTGCTTTCACGGAGGAATCGGGTGTGTAGATATTTTATGGAGAGGTTGGATCATGTATCGTTGTAATAATGTGTCATGGCTGAGGTAGTGACAAGTGGTTCTGTTGACCTGACCTGTTAGGGTTCATGTTCAGGTCAGAGCGCTGGGTCAATGTTAATCCCTGTCTTGCACAAAGGACGGTATCGATCAAACACTGTTAGACAAACCTGACTTTGTAAAGCAGCACCTTGGTAGAACAGGACACTACTTTTATATCAGATGACACCACCACTGTGTTGAGTAGCGTCGGTCTCCTGGATGTTAGCTGCCTGCCAGCCCCCGGGTCCTGAGTGTTTGGCATTTGTCGGGCTCTGCTCAGCTCTCAGCTGTTCATGCAATGCAGTATGGGCATGCTGGTTATACAATCCCCTTTTGTCTGTCCCCTTGTGTTGTGTTCTACTTGTCTCGTTTTATGTTCTATGTGTGTCTTGTTTTGGGTTCTAGGTATGTATTTTTGTGTTCTATGTGTCCTGTTTGTCTGTTGTGTTCTAGTTGTCCTGTGTTGTGTCCTAGCTGTCCTGTTGTTCTGGTGTGTTCTAGGTGTCCTGTGTTGTGTCCTAGCTGTCCTGTTGTTCTGGTGTTTCTAGGTGTCCTGTGTTGTGTCCTAGCTGTCCTGTTGTTCTGGTGTGTTCTAGGTGTCCTGTGTTGTGTCCTAGCTGTCCTGTTGTTCTGGTGTGTTCTAGGTGTCCTGTGTTGTGTCCTAGCTGTCCTGTTGTTCTGGTGTGTTCTAGGTGTCCTGTGTTGTGTCCTAGCTGTCCTGTTGTTCTGTCCTGTGTTCTAGGTGTCCTGTGTTGTGTCCTAGCTGTCCTGTTGTTCTGGTGTGTTCTAGGTGTCCTGTGTTGTGTCCTAGCTGTCCTGTTGTTCTGTTGTGTTCTAGGTGTCCTGTGTTGTGTCCTAGCTGTCCTGTTGTTCTGGTATGTTCCAGGTTTGGCGGGGCTACAGTCAGAGGAAGAGGACCAGGAGAGAACGGTTGGAGGAGATGATATTTCTGGGAATGGTGGGTGTACTTGTTCACTATTCCCTCTACCAGGACTGTGTTGGGTAACAAAGGGGCAGGGTTACTCTGAGTCAATAAACACGTCTGTATTGGGAAGGTCAGCCAATCAGTACCAGTGGTGATAAGCCTTGGTGCCATGGTAACTATGTTTATCTTCCCTTTGTGCTAAATCTCTGTCTGTCTGTCTGTCTGTCTGTCTGTCTGTCTGTCTGTCTGTCTGTCTCTCTCTCTCTCTCCTCTCTCTCCCTCTTCTCTCTCTCTCTCTCAGGGGCTTTATTGGCATGGGGAACATTGCCTAAGCAAGTGAAATAAACATTAAAACAGTAAACATTACATTCACAAAAGTTACAAAAGAATAAAGACATTTCAAATGTGATATTATGTCTATATACATTGTTGTAACAATGTGCAAATAGTTAAATTACAAAAGGCAAATAAAAGGTGTTTGTTCTTCACTGGTTGCCCTTTTCTTGTGGCAACAGGTCACAAATCTTGCTGCTTTGTGGATCTGTGTAACCTGAGGGAAATATGTGTCTCTAATATGGTCATACATTTGGCAGGAGGTTAGGAAGTGCTGCTCAGTTTCCACCTCATTTTGTGGGCAGTGAGCACATAGCCTGTCTTTTCTTGTTAGCCAGGTCTGCCTATGACAACCTTTCTCAATAACAAGGCTATACTCACTGAGTCTGTACTTAGTCAAAGCTTTCCTTAAGTTTGGGTCAGTCACAGTGATCAGGTATTCTGCCACTGTTAATTCTTTCCAATGTGTCAAGTAATTATCTTTTTGTTTTCTCATGATATGGTTGGGTCTAATTGTGTTGCTGTCCTGAGGCTCTGTGGGGTGTGTTTGTGTTTGTGAACAGAGCCCCAGGACCAGCTTGCTTAGGGGACTCTTCTCCAGGTTCATCTCTCTGTAGGTGATGGCTTTGTTATGGGAGGTTTGCTTCCTTTTAGGTGGTTGTAGAAAATCTTTCTGGATTTTGATCATTAGCGGGTATCGGCCTAATTCTGCTCTGCATGCATTATTTGGTGTTTTACGTTGTACACTGAGGATATTTTTGCAGAATTCTGCATGCAGAGTCTCAATTTGGTGTTTGTCCCATTTTGTGAATTCTTGGTTGGTGAGCGGACCCCAGACTTCACAACCATAAAGGGCAATGGGTTCTATAACTGATTCAAGTATTTTTAGCCAAATCCTAATTGGTATGTTGAATTTTATGCTCCTTTTGATGGTCCTCGTCTCTCAGATCGTTCACAGCTTTGTGGAAGTTACCTGTGGCGCTGATGTTTAGGCAGAGGTATGTATAGTTGTGTGCTCAAGGGCAATGGTGCCTAGATGGAATTTGTATTTGTGGTCCTGGCGACTGGACCTTTTTTGGACACCATTATTTTGGTCTTACTGAGATTTACTGTCAGGGCCCAGGTCTGAGAGAATCTGTGCTGCTGTAGGCCGTCCTTGGTCAGAGACAGAAACACCAGATCATCAGCAAACAGTAGACATTTGACTTCAGATTCTAGTAGGGTGAGGCCGGGTGCTGCAGACTGTTCTAGTGCCCTCGCCAATTCGTTGATAGATATGTTGAAGAGGGTGGGGCTTAAGCTGCCTCCCTGCCTCACCCCACTAATCTCTATAGCTGTGTCTGGTCCTCCCTGGTCCTCAGGTCCCTCCAGAGCAGCAGCAGCAGAGGCCCAGCGTGGCCCAGCTGAAGGCCCAGCAGGTGGAGACGACTCGCAGGCTGGTCCAGGAGGAGAATGAGGCTGAGTACCAGAGGGCCCTGGTCAGCATCAAGGAGTCTGTGCGTGCCGTGGACGGCCCTGACCTACGGGAAACCCTGCAGGAGCAGATCAGACAGTGGTTTATTGAGTGCCGGTGAGACAGGCAGGCAACGGGGAAGTCTGTCTTCTTTCACAGTAGCTGTTTCTTTTCTGTGTTATCTTCTCTCTCTGCCCAAACTAACTCCTGCCTCTTTCACTGCCATGTCTCTGAGGTTATCACACCCATAGACTCTTCCTGGCTCCTGCCAAACCCTTCACCACCAGTATGTATCTATCCCTGTTCGTGTCATGAAGAGGAGGTTGGAATGGAAAAGGGGAAGGGGAGGACAAGAGCAAAAACAGAGTGTTAGTGTGAGGCCTGATGGCTGTTAGGTGCAGGATATGGCCGGAGGAAAGGAGTCACAGTCAGTGGCTAGGTGTGTCTTCCCTCCATGTGTGTGTCTTCCCTCCATGTGTGTCTTCCCTCCATGTGTGTCTTCCCTCCATGTGTGTCTTCCCTCTGTGTGTCTTCCCTCCATGTGTGTCTTCCCTCCATGTGTGTCTTCCCTCCATGTGTGTCTTCCCTCCATGTGTGTCTTCCCTCCATGTGTGTCTTCCCTCCATGTGTGTCTTCCCTCTATGTGTGTCTTCCCTCTATCTTCCCTCATGTGTGTCTTCCTCCATGTGTGTCTTCCCTCTGTGTGTCTCTTCCCTCTATGTGTGTCTTCCCTCTATGTGTGTCTTCCCTCTATGTGTGTGTTCCCTCTATGTGTGTCTTCCCTCTATGTGTGTCTTCCCTCTATGTGTGTCTTCCCTCTATGTGTGTCTTCCCTCTATGTGTGTCTTCCCTCTATGTGTGTCTTCCCTCTATGTGTGTCTTCCCCTCCATGTGTGTCTTCCTCCATGTGTGTCTTCCCTCCATGTGTCTTCCCTCCATGTGTGTCTTCCCTCCATGTGTGTCTTCCCTCCGTGTGTCTTCCCTCCGTGTGTCTTCCCTCCATGTGTGTCTTCCCTCCATGTGTGTCTTCCCTCCATGTGTGTCTTCCCTCCATGTGTGTCTTCCCTCCATGTGTGTTCCCTCCATGTGTGTGTCTTCCCTCCATGTGTGTCTTCCCTCCATGTGTGTCTTCCCTCCATGTGTCTTCCCTCCATGTGTGTGTCTTCCCTCCATGTGTCTTCCCTCTATGTGTGTCTTCCCTCCATGTGTGTCTTCCCTCCATGTGTGTCTTCCCTCCATGTGTGTCTTCCCTCCATGTGTGTCTTCCCTCCATGTGTGTCTTCCCCTCCATGTGTCTTCCCTCCATGTGTCTTCCCTCCATGTGTGTGTGTCTTCCCTCCATGTGTGTGTCTTCCCTCCATGTGTGTCTTCCCTCTATGTGTGTCTTCCCTCTATGTGTGTCTTCTCTCCATGTGTGTCTTCCCTCCATGTGTGTCTTCCCTCTATGTGTGTCTTCCCTCTATGTGTGTCTTCCCTCTATGTGTGTCTTCTCTCCATGTGTGTGTGTCTTCTCTCCATGTGTGTGTGTCTTCCCTCCATGTGTGTGTGTCTTCCCTCTATGTGTGTCTTCCCCTCTATGTGTGTCTTCCCCTCTATGTGTGTCTTCCCTCTGTGTGTGTCTTCCCTCTGTGTGTTTCCTCCATGTGTGTCTTCTTCCCTCCATGTGTGTCTTCCCCTCTATGTGTGTCTTCCCCTCTATGTGTGTCTTCCCCTCTATGTGTCTCTTCCCTCTGTGTGTGTCTTCCCCTCTATGTGTGTCTTCCCTCTGTGTGTCTTCCCTCCATGTGTGTGTCTTCCCTCTATGTGTGTCTTCCCATCTATGTGTGTCTTCCCATCTATGTGTGTCTTCCCCTCTATGTGTGTCTTCCCCTCTATGTGTGTCTTCCCTCTATGTGTGTTTTCCCTCCATGTGTGTGTGTGTTTTCCCTCCATGTGTGTGTGTCTTCCCTCCATGTGTGTGTGTCTTCCCTCCATGTGTGTGTGTCTTCCCTCCATGTGTGTGTGTCTTCCCTCCATGTGTGTGTGTCTTCCCTCCATGTGTGTGTGTCTTCCCTCCATGTGTGTCTTCCCTCCATGTGTGTGTGTCTTCCCTCCATGTGTGTGTGTCTTCCCCTCCATGCTAGCTGCCTATTAGTGCATTCCAGGGTGATTTATGGTTGTCCAGCGGTGGGTGCTGCCTGCCTACCCAGTAGAGCAGGAACAATGGACATAAGTCATCCAGGCTGGAGAGCCCTGGGGAGTGAACAGAGAGAGAACAGCTCCCATGGGGACGAAGCAACGACCCACAATGGCCCTGGCCTCCACATTCAGCCCCAGGCTGCATCCCAAAAGGCACCCTATTCCCTAAATAGTGTACTACTTTTGACCAGAGTCCTATGGGCCCATTTAGGACGCAACCCCAGTGTCTCAGGCTCCAGCCTGGCCTCCACGGCCCTGCCCTCTGCTGTGACCTCGGCTGAGCTGCTGACAAGATTATACGCACCGTGACGGATGGATGAGGTGGTCACACCCTCCAGGGTAGTCTAAACTCTAAACCCTGTCGGTACAGCTTCCTCAACGTGTCTGATGAGAATCTAAACCCTGTCGGTACAGCTTCCTCAACCTGTCTGATGAGAATCTAAACCCTGTCGGTACAGCTTCCTCAACGTGTCTGATGAGAATCTAAACCCTGTCGGTACAGCTTCCTCAACCTGTCTGATGAGAATCTAAACCCTGTCGGTACAGCTTCCTCAACCTGTCTGATGAGAATCTAAACCCTGTCGGTACAGCTTCCTCAACCTGTCTGATGAGAATCTAAACCCTGTCGGTACAGCTTCCTCAACCTGTCTGATGAGAATCTAAACCCTGTCGGTACAGCTTCCTCAACCTGTCTGATGAGAATCTAAACCCTGTCGGTACAGCTTCCTCAACCTGTCTGATGAGAATCTAAACCCTGTCGGTACAGCTTCCTCAACCTGTCTGATGAGAATCTAAACCCTGTCGGTACAGCTTCCTCAACCTGTCTGATGAGAATCTAAACCCTGTCGGTACAGCTTCCTCAATCTGTCTGATGAGAATCTAAACCCTGTCGGGACAGCTTCCTCAAACTGTCTGATGAGAATCTAAACCCTGTCGGTACAGTTTCCTCAACCTGTCTGATGAGAATCTAAACCCTGTCGGTACAGCTTCCTCAACCTGTCTGATGAGAATCTAAACCCTGTGGGTACAGCTTCCTCAACCTGTCTGATGAGAAAACAAACATTTTGAGGCCAAGAGGAGAGGACCAGATTTGAAGGAAGTTGGAAGCTAAACGTTGGTTCACAGGGTTGCTCTAAGATTTAGGATAATGAGAGCTGGAAGGGAAGTGAGGGATACATAGTTTGGCGTTCCAAAGAGCAATTCCTGGTCGGGTGATTATTTTCTCTCCACATTGAGATAACTACTCCATGACATGAACCACCCCTAGTTAGTGGAAGTATCTGAGGCATTTAGTAAACCATTAGGAGGGTCTGCCCTCTGGTGACCTTGTTGGAGGTCTGCCATCTAACTCTCAGTGTGACATAGTACAATTCATCAAGACTGATATATCTGTAATGATAATTTAAGAACAGGAAGTATCTCAGATTGCGCCTTTAAAACATGCTATTTATTGTAGAGATGCCACTGGAAAGTTTCCTGACTTCCCCACTGCTGAGGATGGGGGATCAACAGCCATATTTGCACAGAAGACACCTGACCAGGTAGACTAATGACCCGTGGTCCTCATCTAACCTACAGACAGTTAACAAACACTCCGTTTCCTTTTCTATGCTCATCTCATTTCTGTTCCTGATAGGTCGCTGCAGAATTAGCAGCGAAAGAGGAAGAGAAGGAGAAGAAGAGGAAAGACAACATAAATAAAGATAAGAAGGGTGGGAAGGACCGCAAGGATCAGAAGAAAGACAAGAAGCGGAGAAGCAAACAGAAGAAAGGAGGAAAAGAAGAAGGAGAGGTGGGCAAGAATAGCGGAGAAAGGCAAACAGAAGAAAGGAGTGAAATTAAACAGAAAGGCTTGGAGAGTGGGCTGTTATTAAACAGACAAGGCTTGGCCAATAGTGGCTCATGTTATTAAACAGACAAGGCTTGGCCAATAGTGGCTCATGTTATTAAACAGACAAGGCTTGGCCAATAGTGGCTCATGTTATTAAACAGACAAGGCTTGGCCAATAGTGGCTCATGTTATTAAACAGACAAGGTGGCTCATGTTATTAAACAGACAAGGCTTGATGGCCAATAGTGGCTCATGTTATTAAACAGACAAGGCTTGGCCAATAGTGGCTCATGCTATTAAACAGACAAGGCTTGATAGCCAATGGTAGCTTCAGAATTGCTTTATCCAGGCTTTTGATAAGAAGAGCTCAGTTTATTCTCTTCACCTGAAACATAACTGATCTGAGTCTGGTCTTAATGCCATTGTTAAAACAAAGTCAAACATAACTGATCTGAGTCTGATCTTAATGCCATTGTTAAAACAAAGTCAAACATAACTGATCTGAGTCTGGTCTTAATGCCATTGTTAAAACAAAGTCAAACATAACTGATCTGAGTCTGGTCTTAATGCCATTGTTAAAACAAAGTGAAACACCCAAAACCTTCAGAAGACCACAGATTCTCCAAGTCAAACCAGTAGACAGAAAGTGTAAGTGATGGGCAATAATCTTCAGTCGTGTGCTTTTCCTCTTAAGCGAATTGAAGTATGTGCCGTGTTGCAGCCTCTCTCCACCTGTTTTCCTCATGAAGGCCCAATCCCACTGGACGTGCACAATTAAGACCATAAAATACACCTCCGCTACTAAATCAGAAGCTAAGCGGTAGAGCTTTGTCTTCTCATGTGATTGAGGGTGTGGTGGAACGATAGAGATGTTTACTGCTGAAGACTGTGCAGACTCTGTGAGGAAATGTTTCTGATTTCAGTCAAGTGTTCCTCAAAATGGTTTGTTCAAGCCAAGGATTTAGTCCCAGTCCACATCACCCTTGCATGAACATACCCTGTGGAACAACAATATGTCTCTCGTTGTCCTAGATCAGGCCAATAAAACTAAGGGCTATATTCATTCTGTAGCACTGAAGCGTTACAGATTACGCAATATAAATGTAGAGGTAAATCCCGATTGAGCTGACATGTGCAGCGCTTATCGTGAATGCAGGCTCAGCTAATGCTGGAACATTGCCTTTACATTTAAATCTCTCTGTAACACTGTATTTCCTGGGTACGGATTGAATAGAGCATTAAGATTATTCATGACTATTTTGTTGAATGACTTCTCTATGACTTTAAATCTCTTATTGAAGTAGCTAATATGTGTTCCTGAACAGAATAGCAACAGCTATTGGACAAGGAGGTCACTTGTTTTCAATCAAAGTCTATTTAACTGGGTTTACCGTACAGTTCTGGACATCCGGTTACAGAGTTTGCTTGAATAGGGCTCTTAGAATAGCTGTGATAATGGTTGAGGGTGATAATGTAGGGTTAAAGCCAAAATAACTGATAAGAGATGTTCAGGAGAATAGAGCTGAGCCTTGGCAGGGCTTCTCTCCTTTGTAGTTGGGAGTCACTTTAGCCTCTCAGACAGAACGGCACAGCGTGCTTCAGAGTGAGGTGTGTGATTAAACTAGCACTCTGCAGTCTGTCAGACTCTAAAAGCAGACTGACCGTCTCAGAGATAAAACCAATGTGTCTTAGTCTGTCACTCAGGCCTTTACCAGAGACGGATAGAGTTGAGAAGGGCATGATACTTCTCGTTTTACAGTGAGGCTGATCCTGTACACTGGGGACCTTACAATGTTCTAGAATCAGGATGATGTCATGACTAGTGGTTACCGTGCAACAGAAAGAGGATGACAGGTCCTCACTCACATTGTCTGGCTCTGATCCCACAGACTACAATGGAAGCATTGTTCACGTAAAAACCAAGAAATGCCCCTTTAATTTGCTGTGAAGGAACATGTCACATCCACCTGACGACGTTGGAGACAGCTCATGAACCAGAGAAATAGCATGGCTAGAAGGGGACATCACTTTAGAGGTTCCTAGAGGAGTATTCCAGATGTGCTTGGTGTGGGATGGTTGAACTCATCAAAAAGACACTCCATCTCTATACTGCTTTCCATGACCGTTATGTCTGTAACGGAGGTGAAGTTACACATTGACTCATGGTGGTGTGAACGGTTATATAACCCTATGGTTGTACCCTGATTTGTTATTGGACTTCTATGGGACTTCCTTAACCTTGTCCTGAACAATCCTGAACAGTCCTACAAAGAGAAACAATGAAGTGTTGTCTATAGATTAACACTGGTTTACCAGGTCACTGAAACCCCCCAGTCTAAAGCACGATGATCGACATCAGTTCCTCACTACCTGATCCGTCTCTATTAAAACCCTGGTACGTTCTCACAGCCCTGAAACGCAACATCTGACATTCAGATCATTCCTGTCCTGTCCTGGTCCTGGTCCTGGTTCTGGTTCTGGTTCTGGTCGATCCATAAGGACGCTTCCTGCCTCGCACCATGAGTGTCGTCATCCAACGTTGAAGCGTATTATGAGGCACTTAAGATTCCTACAATATTTTCCAATGGATTTCTCCTCTTTTGGGAGCCATTAAATGCTACTGGAGGAATGTATTAAAGAATGAGAGGGAACATAAAACATGCCATGTCTGAATAACTGATAGAACACCCCCCCCCCCCACCTGTCTACAACTCTCCTCATTGAATGGAAGAGAAACTGTGCGTGTGCGTGCATGAGCGCGTGTGTTTTCGTATGCGTGCATGTGTAAAGGGACTGGATGTTGATGTTGTACCCCTGACTATGCATTAAGACAACATCTAGTTCTAGAAGTCATCCACCCAGCATCTCTCTGTCTGCTACTGTTTATCCACATCATCAAAGTTAGCTCTGGATCTGACCTGGTGTCCCAGCATGGATAGTTCTGGATCTGACCTGGTGTCACAGCATGGATAGTTCTGGATCTGACCTGGTGTCACAGCATGGATAGTTCTGGATCTGACCTGGTGTCACAGCATGGATAGTTCTGGATCTGACCTGGTGTCACAGCATGGATAGTTCTGGATCTGACCTGGTGTCACAGCATGGATAGTTCTGGATCTGACCTGGTGTCACAGCATGGATAGTTCTGGATCTGACCTGGTGTCACAGCATGGATAGTTCTGGATCTGACCTGGTGTCACAGCATGGATAGTTCTGGATCTGACCTGGTGTCACAGCATAGTTAGTTCTGGATCTGACCTGGTGTCACAGCATAGTTAGTTCTGGATCTGACCTGGTGTCACAGCATGGATAGTTCTGGATCTGACCTGGTGTCACAGCATGGATAGTTCTGGATCTGACCTGGTGTCACAGCATGGATAGTTCTGGATCTGACCTGGTGTCACAGCATGGATAGTTCTGGATCTGACCTGGTGTCACAGCATGGATAGTTCTGGATCTGACCTGGTGTCACAGCATGGATAGTTCTGGATCTGACCTGGTGTCACAGCATAGTTAGTTCTGGATCTGACCTGGTGTCACAGCATGGATAGTTCTGGATCTGACCTGGTGTCACAGCATAGTTAGTTCTGGATCTGACCTGGTGTCACAGCATGGATAGTTCTGGATCTGACCTGGTGTCACAGCATAGTTAGTTCTGGATCTGACCATGGATAGTTCTGGATCTGACCTGCATAGTTAGTTCTGGATCTGACCTGGTGTCACAGCATGGATAGTTCTGGATCTGACCTGGTGTCACAGCATAGTTAATTCTGGACACACAGCATGGATAGTTCTGGATCTGACCTGGTGTCACAGCATAGATAGTTCTGGATCTGACCTGGTGTCACAGCATGGATAGTTCTGGATCTGACCTGGTGTCACAGCATGGATAGTTCTGGATCTGACCTGGTGTCACAGCATAGTTAGTTCTGGATCTGACCTGGTGTCACAGCATGGATAGTTCTGGATCTGACCTGGTGTCACAGCATGGATAGTTCTGGATCTGACCTGGTGTCACAGCATGGATAGTTCTGGATCTGACCTGGTGTCACAGCATGGATAGTTCTGGATCTGACCTGGTGTCACAGCATGGATAGTTCTGGATCTGACCTGGTGTCACAGCATAGTTAGTTCTGGATCTGACCTGGTGTCACAGCATGGATAGTTCTGGATCTGACCTGGTGTCACAGCATGGATAGTTCTGGATCTGACCTGGTGTCACAGCATAGTTAGTTCTGGATCTGACGTCACAGCATAGTTAGTTCTGGATCTGACCTGGTGTCACAGCATGGATAGTTCTGGATCTGACCACAGCATGAATAGTGTCACAGCATGGATAGTTCTGGATCTGACCTGGTGTCACAGCATGGATAGTTCTGGATCTGACCTGGTGTCACAGCATGGATAGTTCTGGATCTGATCCTGGTGTCACAGCATAGTTAGTTCTGGATCTGACGGTGTCACAGCATGGATAGTTCTGGATCTGACCTGGTGTCACAGCATGGATAGTTCTGGATCTGACCTGGTGTCACAGCATGGATAGTTCTGGATCTGACCTGGTGTCACAGCATGGATAGTTCTGGATCTGACCTGGTGTCACAGCATGGATAGTTCTGGATCTGATCTGGTGTCACAGCATAGATTGACCTGGTGTCACAGCATAGTTAGTTCTGGATCTGACCTGGTGTCACAGCATGGATAGTTCTGGATCTGACCTGGTGTCACAGCATGGATAGTTCTGGATCTGACCTGGTGTCACAGCATGGATAGTTCTGGATCTGACCTGGTGTCACATAGTTCTGCACAGTATAGTTCTGGATCTGACCTGGTGTCACAGCATAGGATCTGACCTGTTCACAGCATGGATCTGACCTGGTGTCACAGCATGGATAGTTCTGGATCTGACCTGGTGTCACAGCATAGTTAGTTCTGGACCTGACTTGGTGTCACAGCATAGATAGTTCTGGATCTGATCTGGTGTCACAGCATAGTTAATTCTGGACCTGACTTGGTGTCACAGCATGGATAGTTCTGGATCTGACCTGGTGTCACAGCATGGATAGTTCTGGATCTGACCTGGTATCACAGCATGGATAGTTCTGTATCTGACCTGGTATCACAGCATGGATAGTTCTGGATCTGACCTGGTGTCACAGCATGGATAGTTCTGGATCTGACCTGGTGTCACAGCACAGCGGAGGGCAGGTCATCTGTAGAGCAGCTTTGAACTCGATCCAAGTCATATGGAGTCTCTGAAAACCTTAACTCTCTCCACTAAATTAGCCATTGGTCACTGTTATTACCTTAAACTGGGGCGGCAGGGTAGCCTAGTGGTTAGCGTGTTGGACTAGTAATCGAAAGGTTGCAAGTTCGAATCCCTGAGCTGACAAGGTACAAACCGGTTGTCCTGCCCCTGAACAAGGCAGTTAACCCACTGTTCCTAGGCCGTCATTGAAAATAAGACCTGCCTAGTTAAATTTAAAAACTACAAGGTGCTAGTTCCTTTCTGCCTTGCTTCGATTTCATCTATCCTGAAATACATAGGACTTTATGGAAATAGTACGGAATAAAACTAAAGCTTTAAAACCGTGTCCAGCTGTAATACATGTAATGCAATTGATTAATTAATTTCTTGTCTCTTGAAGGAGGAGGAGAAGGGCTGGAAAATGCCCCCGAGCAACTTCCTCCCTACTGTTGTGGAGGGAAACAAAATGTACAAAGGTGAGTTAGAGAGTAGGTATGAGAACCATAGTAATGTATAAAGGTGATTTAGAGAGGACCATAGTAATGTATAAAGGTGAGTTAGAGAGTAGGTATGAGAACCATAGTAATGTATAAAGGTGAGTTAGAGAGTAGGTATGAGGACCATAGTAATGTATAAAGGTGAGTTAGAGAGTAGGTATGAGGACCATAGTAATGTATAAAGGTGAGTTAGAGAGTAGGTATGAGAACCATAGTAATGTACAAAGTTGAGTTAGAGAGTAGGTATGAGAACCATAGTAATGTATAAAGGTGAGTTAGAGAGTAGGTATGAGGACCATAGTAATGTATAAAGGTGAGTTAGAGAGTAGGTATGAGGACCATAGTAATGTATAACCATAGTAATGTATAAAGTGAGTTAGAGAGTAGGTATGAGGACCATAGTAATGTATAAAGGTGAGTTAGAGAGTAGGTATGAGAACCATATTGAGTTAATGTATAAAGGTGAGTTAGAATGTAGGTAGGTATAAAGGTGAGTTAGAGAGTAGGTATGAGGACCATAGTAATGTATAAAGGTGAGTTAGAGAGTAGGTATGAGGACCATAGTAATGTATAAAGGTGAGTTAGAGAGTAGGTATGAGGACCATAGTAATGTATAAAGGTGAGTTAGAGAGTAGGTATGATGACCATAGTAATGTGGTGATAAGAGGCACAGCATTGCTAAAGGGTCGAGCTGATAGGCACAGATCTGAAGTCAACCTTCCACAGTGTTTCTCTCTGTGATGGTTCATGATGTCTCACTGAAGACAGCGGTGTATAGTGACAGGAGTCACAGCTTGAGAGGCTAGTGGTTTCTGAATCTTTACCATGGGCCTGTTGTTGGTGTTTTTTTGAATCAGTGTGGGACCACAAATCAATCTGATCACCTGACAGACTTCCTGTCTCTCATGGTGCCCTGGGCCCTTAACAAGGAAGTGATGCGTGCCGCCCAGACTCCTGTCTCTCAGTGACCCGTGGAGGGGCGTGTGTCCAACCCCCATGTCGGTCTTTATGCAATGACTCAGTGAGGAGCAGTTGGACCTGGAGCCTTCAGATTGTTGTTTCAAGTCAACCACCCTGCTTCCTCCAAATCCAATGGAGATGGATGACTGACTTTGTTTTGGTGTTTTAGCTTTTCACAGGTTTAGTCATTAGCCCTTTGACAGCTATCCCCTCTTCTGGTTAAGTCGGTTTGACTCTTTCCACATTTTGATAGGCGACCAAGGGAGATTTCAACAGAATGTTTTTGTACTGAAGTAATGGAGAAACAATGAAGAGAAATGACAGAAGCTGCTGCTTCCCTCCTGTTGCTGCCAGATACAGGTCAAACATCCAGGAGTAACTCTCCATTTGAGCTCGCCTGGCTTCAATATTTGACTCCTTAAAGACTCAAACCCTTTCAACAACGTTTCAGCAGCCAGATGAAGCTTCTCGGTCCCGAGTAGGGAGGGATCTCTCTCTCTCTGGAGGAGTCTGCATCCTCCGACCACATACATCCTGGGTCTCATCACTCCTTTCTCTCCCCTCTCCCTCCCTTCCTTTAACTTATCTGACCCAGTCACCTGAGGTGGAAGGGTTCTAGGTGGAATGGTGGAATGCTTCTCTGGGGGCAGCATGTGTTATTTGGCTTCTCGCAGGCGGTTCCACTGCTGCACAAACACCCACAAGTCACTGGGGAAATATGTGGGATCAGTCACCACTGCTCTCCGGGCGTGGCTCAAAGGTCTACAGGGTTGGTGCCAAAACAACACACATTATTCAGAGGAGTAATGGCCTGATTATTATATTACACAGGCTTATCCCCCAAAGCTGTGGGGAGTATTATGGATAGCACAGTAGTTTCATTTAAACGTCTAGGAACTCAATAGTTCCATTCTGAATTCCAGGCAGTTTAGTAGTTGAAATGGAATTGACTCCCTCTCTGATACAAAGTGACCAGTCAATATCTCGGCTCATTGAACGTTCATGGGCCTGTGATATCCTTGGATGAAAGGTAGGTGAATGAGGCTGAAGGGAAGTGAGTGAATAGTCGCTGAGTGTATATCTGTGCCACTGTGTCAAATTCAGCCCTTTCAAGCTGCTGCGCTACTTCCTAATCTACACAATGAGAGCATTAGAGTCAAATCACTGGGATATCCTGTTGACATCCCTATGGAGGACAAAGTTACAGCCTTCTCAGTGTTCCCAGCTTAATGAGATGTGTCATAACAACACAATAACGCCTTCATTCAAAGATACCTACAGTCCAATATTAAACACACATATTCAGAGCAGGTGACCCATGTGGGAATTCAATTGAAGCCACAACGTTGGTCTTGCCAGCACTGGTTTTACAAACTCCACTTTTTTTTGGGACAGCTCAATGGTCTTTTGATCAGAATCATGCTCCAACCAACAGGACCAGCTGGAGAAATGAACATCTTACTTGTGTCTAACCCTAGTCTGTCAGTGACCGTAGAAGGTCTCTGCTCCACCTCTGCTCTGCGTCACCTTTAGTTCAGCATTGAGAGGGTGAAGGAGAGGGTAACAGAACCTACAACCAATAGTCAGTCAGCAGCTGTAGAGTTAGCAAGACGTAATTATATTCCCAGTCAAAAGTGTTCAATTCTCTCCTCGTTATGATTCACCTCAGAATGTCAACTGGTACAACACAGGGCTTTAGGTTACATTCCTGTTAGAAGCAACACACACAGACCTTTGAGATGTAATGAAGACCAGATGCTGGCCCAGCGCTTTACACCTCACCACCTGACCTCCACAACGTTTATAACGTTATGTGTGTGTGTGTGTGTGTGTGTGTGTGTGTGTGTGTGTGTGTGTGTGTGTGTGTGTGTGCAGTGTGTAGTGCACTGTGTAGAGAGGTCAGCGGTTTCTACAAGGCCATAGAGCGGCGTTGCCTATATCAGGGGCCAGTCTCTCTTATCAGCCCAAACTCGCCCCGGTCTAAGGTAGCTGTAGGTTGACGGAGTCTAGACTCCAACATGAGAGGGGAGTGATTGATTTTGAGGTTTTTATTAGGAGTGACCTCTCCTCTTAGTGCAGTAATGGGGAAGGACAGGAACTAAAGCACTGCAGCTGGTCCTCCTCTCTCTTCTCCCTGCCTTCCTCCTCCCTCTCCCTCCCCTCCCACTCTCTCTCCTCCCTGCCTTCCTCCTCCCTCTCCTCTCCTCCCTCTCCCTCTCCTCCCTCTCTCTCCACCCTGTCTTCCCTCTCCCTCTCCTCCCTCTCCTCCCTGCCTTCCTCCTCCCTCTCCCTCTCCTCCCTGCCTTCCTCCTCCCTCTCCCTCTCCTCCCACTCTCTCTCCTCCCTGTCTTCCCTCTCCCTCTCCTCCCTCTCCCTCTCCTCCCACTCTCTCTCTCCCACTCTCTCTTCTCCCTCTCCTACCACTCCCTCTCCTCCCTCTCCCTTTCTTATTCTCCTGTCTCTCGTCTCCTCCTCCCTCCCTCTCTTCTAATCCTTCTCCCTCCTCACTCCTCCTCCTTCTCCCTCTCTTCTCCTCCTCCCTCCCTCTCTTCATCTCCCTTAAACCTCAGCATTAAAGATCCTTAAACACAGTTTGTCATTAGCATTAATAAAGAGCAGAATATAGCTCTTAAACCCATGTAAAACATCCAGCCTGTCAAAGGCCTGATTAAAAATAATAATAATAAACGTCAGGGCGCTTTGTAAACGGTGGTCCTGTCACATCAGCTCTGTTTTATCAGGTGTGTGTAATTGGAAAATGGTTTAATGACTGGCTCGTTAGGTTGATTTAGATGTAATGAAGCGGACAAGGTGAAGCAAATATTTACCCAGAATTCAATGAGGGTTCAGGTCTATAGGTCCGTTGCTCTGAGAGTTTGTGTTTGTTGGGAAAACAAAAGACGCTTGACTTTCTCGGTAGTGTGAGACTTTTACTTTGGCATCTTGTCCACACACTAGTCACGGATAAGTGTTTCATTGAGGTGATCGTTCATTGTGTGCTACTTTATCCTGTTATTTTTGTTTTGTTTCCGTCTCTCGTTGGGTACTTTTTGTTTGTTTATACCACTTTTTTCCCACTACCTCCTCTACTTCCCCCCATACATCCCAGCTGGGCTGGGGGCTGGAAGGGAACCATGGACGGACAAACCCTGGGAGTGTGATTGGAACTGGCCCTCTCTTCCCGTGTGCCCAGACAAGCCAGGCCCAGCGTCACGGAGCAGCGGTTAGATGTGAACCATGGATATCATTTCAATTTCCTGGCCAGAGGACCGTGCAATAGGAAGCATTCTTTACTTAGCAGACTCACTCTTCCTGTTTGTAGCTCAGCTCAAAACACCTTGTTTTTCCCCAGAGTGAACAAGCAGAAAAGGGGGCTCTGTGGTAGAAAGGTGTGCAGCAGCATACTAATGGCCAGATATATATTGGAAGCCGAAGCACATACTGTGGGTGTAGCAGACTGTGGCCTTGGCAAAGAAAACGCTGTTGATCACAATTCAGTTCTAATGTGTCTTTCACCAGCCAGGTGGTATATATATATATATATATATATATGGCCAACACAGTGTATCCAATGACAGAGCAGCCTATTCTTACGTGTGTGTGTGTGTGTGTGTGTGTGTGTGTGTGTGTGTGTGTGTGTGTGTGTGTGTGTGTGTGTGTGTGTGTGTGTGTGTGTGTGTGTGTGTGTGTGAGTGAGCTTGACGTGAGCTTGTCCAATAGTCAGCTTGGTCAAGTGAACTGATTAAATTGCCGTTGGCGTATCCTCAGACCTTGTGAGACTTTTTCTCTACCCAGCCTGAGTCTTTTAAATTCTCCTAATGGCAATATAGTGGACTTGAAATGCTGACCTTTCTACCACTTGCACCACTGCTTTCTCTTCACACCCTTCTACTTTCAGAGGCATAGAAAGGATGCCCTCTTTAAACAAACAGACAGATTGAGTTTTGGGAACACACACACACACGAGACAAGAGAAAAGGTAATTACATGTATCAGATTGCCTGGGGGATGTTTTGAAACGGGGGACTTTAAAAAGGGGGCCTTGTGGAGGAGGAGAGGAAAGGTTGATCTCTGACCTTCTGAGCAGATCTCATTTCAAAGAGACGGCGTATATAGAGGTGCCACTGACGCAAGCTGTTAAACCAATGGCCTTTGACTCCTGCCTGAACTTGACAGGTCTGCATTCGAAAGGGTGGGGGGAGGGGAGGGGGTTATCTGTCAAATGTGAAAACAAGTCGGATGTTGGTAATTATCTTGTGATACCATGTTAACAAAAAGGTCTCACAAAATGGCACATTTTGACCACAACCATTACCATGCCAATGCAGAGACCAAAGGAGGATTTTAGAAGAGGGATGGCAGAGCAGCTGTGGTCTTCTGTCTGTAATGGCCTTTGGCTGTACCAGTGTTTAGTCGTGTCCGGCATTTTGAGTGGTTGTTTTGAAGGCTCAGATCCCATTCCCCCACCTGTCTGGCTCGATGTGGAAATTTTTGCTTGGCGTTGTGACAGCCCGGTAGCAGGAACAGGAAGTTAATTTCCTGACCAGGAAGTGGTGCCTGAGAGCGGACAGAGCAACTTGGAGAGGACAATATGCATTGCCTTAGTCCCACACAAAAACACATACACTCCTCCACCTGCCTCTCTCTCTGGTCCTGTCTGCTTTCCCTGCTGACCACTCCAGCATGCTTCATGCTCGACTGTCAGTGATTGTTTGTGTGTGTGTGTGTGTGTGTGTGTGTGTGTGTGTGTGTGTGTGTGTGTGTGTGTGTGTGTGTGTGTGTGTGTGTGTGTGTGTGTGTGTGTGTAGACGTGTGGCAGGGGCGTGATGAAACACAGAACTTCCTGCAGCGGTTTGATGCCCAGCTGGTGCGTGAGGAGAAGAGGTTGGAGGTGGAGGAGGAGGTCAGAGTTCAGGTGAAAGACTAGGCCATTGGTCTCAACACACACTCACACACAAACATTCTCTCACACACACACACACACACACACACACTGCAGTTGTGGAACATTGGGAAAGAAATTCTGCTTTGAAAGTCGATAAACTTGTAACCCCCCTTTTGAGAAAATGGTCCTTGAATGTTTTGGTACCTACTGGAGAGCTCTTCATTAAGGATTCACTTGAGACCATTTGCTAAACAGAGTGCGTAGTTTAGTAAATACCAACAATTTGAAGACTAAAAGTGGTAAAAGTAGTAGCCTACAATAAGGAAATACACTTGATCTCGTCCTTGGCCTATATCCTAATCTGACTTTGGTGCAGGTCATGTTGTTCTTCACATTACCGTCTCTGGTAAACACACACTATATCAAATAGAATCAATGTTTATTTGTCACACAGGATACAGAAGGTGTAAACACACACTATATCAACTAGAATCATAGTTTATTTGTCACACAGGATACAGAAGGTGTAAACGGTGCAGTGAAATGGTTATGTGCATATTTGTATAGTAGCAAAAAAAAAAAAAGTGTCCACAAAAAATATTGTATAAATATTTTACATTTATTAGATGATGATTAGTGCTTACCCAGACACACTGACCAACCCCCAGACACTCCGGCCAACCCCCAGACACACCGACCAACCCCCAGACACACCGGCCAACCCCCAGACACTCCGGGCCAACCCCCAGACACACCGGCCAACCCCCAGACACACCTACCAACCCCCAGACACACCTACCAACCCCCAGACACACTAACCAACCCCCAGACACACTAACCAACTCCCAGACACTCTGGCCAACCCCCAGACACACCGGCCAACCCCCATACACACCTACCAACCCCCAGACACACCGACCAACCCCCAGTCACACTATCCAACCCCCAGACACACTAACCAACCCCCAGACACGCTAACCAACCCCCAGACACGCTATCCAACCCCCAGACACACCTACCAACCCCCAGACACACCTACCAACCCCCAGACACACCTACCAACCCCCAGACACACCTACCAACCCCCAGACACACCTACCAACCCCCAGACACACCTACCAACCCCCAGTTATATTAGCCAAACCCCAGTCACATTAGCCAACCCCCAGTCACATTATCCAACCCCCAGACACACTATCCAACCCCCAGACACACTATCCAACCCCCAGACACTCCGGCCAACCCCCAGACACTCCGGCCAACCCCCAGACACACCGGGCAACCCCAAGACACACCGGCCAACCCCAAGACACACCGGGCAACCCCAAGACACACCGGGCAACCCCAAGACACACCGGGCAACCCCAAGACACACCGGGCAACCCCAAGACACACCGGGCAACCCCAAGACACACCGGGCAACCCCAAGACACACCGGGCAACCCCAAGACACACCGGGCAACCCCACAGACACACCTACCAACCCCCAGTCACATTAGCCAACCCCCAGTCACATTAGCCAACCCCCAGTCACATTGGCCAACCCCCAGTCACATTAGCCAACCCCCAGACACACCTACCAACCCCCAGTCACGTTAGCCAACCCCCGGTCACGTTAACCAACCCCCAGACACATTAGCCAAACCCCAGACCCAACCCCCAGACACGTTAGCCAACCCCCAGACACGTTTGCCAACCCCCAGACACTCCGACCAGCCCCCAGACACTCCGACCAACCCCCAGACACACCGACCAACCCCCAGACACTCCGACCAACCCCCAGACACTCCGACCAACCCCCAGACACATTAACCAACCCCCAGACACACTAACCAACCCCCAGACACACTAACCAACCCCCAGACACACTAACCAACCCCCAGACACACTAACCAACCCCCAGACACTAACCAACCCCCAGACACACTAACTAACCCCCAGACCCCAACCCCCAGACACACTCCAACCCCCAGACACATTAACCAACCCCCAGACACATTAACCAACCCCCAGACACACTAACCAACCCCCAGACACACTAACCAACCCCCAGACACACTAACCAACCCCCAGACACATTAACCAACCCCCAGACACATTAACCAACCCCCAGACACACTATCCAACCCCCAGACACACTAGCCAACCCCCAGACACACTAACCAACCCCCAGACACATTAACCAACCCCCAGACACATTACCAACCCCAGACACATCCAACCCCCAGACACACTATCCAACCCCCAGACCACTAACCAACCCCCAGACACACTAACCAACCCCCAGACACAATAACCAACCCCCAGACACACTAACCAACCCCCAGACACACTAACCAACCCCCAGACACAGACACACTAACCAACCCCCAGACACTCTATCCAACCCCCAGACACATTAACCAACCCCCAGACACACTAACCAACCCCCAGACACATTAACCAACCCCCAGACACATTAACCAACCCCCAGACACACTTGTCTAAATTGATGGGTCATGTGAACTAGATGCTAAACAAACCCCCAGACCTCCTAACCAACCCCCAGACACACTAACCAACACCAAGACACACTAACCAACCCCCAGACACACTAACCAACCCCCAGACACACCAACTAACCCCCAGACACACTAACCAGCCCCCAGAACCACACTGACCAACCCCCAGACACACTAGCCAACCCCCAGACACACTAGCCAACCCCCAGACACACCGACCAACCCCCAGACACACCGACCAACCCCCAGACACACCAGCCAACCCCCAGACACACCAATCCACCCCCAGAAACACTAGCCAACCCCCAGACACACTAGCCAACCCCCAGACACACCAGCCAACCCCCAGACACACTAACCAACCAACTCCCATACACAATTTTCTAAATTGATGGGTCATGTGAAAGAAATGCTAAAACCAACCCCCAGCCACATCTAGCTAAGTGAATGGGGCCCTATTGTCTAGACATGTACATGTGTTCATGAAATCCAATAGGTGGCTGTAATCACACTCAGACACAGCTGGCTAACTTGATGGGTCATGTAATCATCTGGCGAAGTGGAGTCTTTTGTTTAGACATGTAGCTAGCTAGCTAGCTAAACAATTAACCATAATCCCAACCCATCCTACTGGCAATACAAACGGTTTGTCATAGCGAGCCACCATGCATGAAATGCTGTAGTATGAATCTGAAGATAGCTAAAGCTAACCAATTAGGCTCAATGTTAGCTAGCTAGCTAACTTTAGGCTATAACTAGCAATGCAAATGGATTCTGAGATACAAATAATATTACTACACAGATCATACATGTAACGTTAGCTAGCGAGCCAGCAAGCTAATGTTTGTTAGATAGTGAACAGTACGCTTTAAATTGCAATGAATAGGCAGTTTAGCACATGCATTCATGTCAGTCCATCCCTATTAAAAAATGAAAATGCATTATTAACCTTTAAAAAAAATCTGTTCATCACCTGAAGATAATATTACCTCAAATGAAACAGAATTCACCTTTACCCTGTTGCATACATCAGAAGAGGACTTGAAATGCTGCACATCTGTGAACGATTTCCAACTATGAGACAAGCCGAGTGGTTATGGTGACTGGTGAGCGTGCATGTTAAAACAATCTCTCCACAGGTCGATGAGCTGATGAGACAGGAAGTGAAGAATCTGAAACTGGCTGTGGACCGAGAGAAAGGGAAGAAGAAGAAGAAGGGAAAGAAAGGTGGCAAGAAGGTAAAGAGTCGCGCTGCTCTGAACTCGTGTGGATGTGGGGTCTGGATAGTTTGGGTGGTGATGGTGAGATATGGGGTTAATCCAAGTCATATGATCAGACATATGTATGGTTGG
>NC_088218.1:7959919-7984919 GCF_036934945.1 Oncorhynchus masou masou | reverse complement strand
CTTGTGTAAAATAACAAATAAATGCACAAAACTGTTTATTATTGCCTCAAACTTCTTTGTCTGAGAGGGGAATATTTGTGTTTTGGTATGTATAGAATGCTCTTCTAGAACAATATGTGTCTGTGTGTGTTCTAGAATGTATGAGTTGTGTTCTCTTCTAGAACAACATGTGTCTGTGTGTTCTAGAATGTATGAGTTGTGTTCTCTTCCAGAACAACATGTGTCTGTGTGTGTTCTAGAATGTATGAGTTGTGTTCTCTTCTAGAACAACATGTGTCTGTGTGTGTTCTAGAATGTATGGGTTGTGTTTTCTTCCAGAACAACATGTGTCTGTGCGTGTTCTAGAATGTATGAGTTGTGTTCTCTTCCAGAACAACATGTGTCTGTGCGTGTTCTAGAATGTATGAGTTGTGTTCTCTTCTAGAACAACATGTGTCTGTGTGTGTTCTAGAATGTATGGGTTGTGTTTTCTTCCAGAACAACATGTGTCTGTGCGTGAGTGGCAGAACCTAATCAGCACCAACTGTGCTCCACCCAAGTTATTCCCTGTAGTTTGTGTCTGGATGAAGAGAAACCCCAGGTGTTCACCAAGTCAGTTAACCGTGTCAATGACAGACCTTTCTACCCACCGGGGGCTGAAGCTGCACCAACTGTGTGTAAATGACACTGTCCTGGTAGAACCCTGTTTAACCAGCTGATGGGAAGAAAAGAAAGAAAAACACATGGATTTCACAGCATGGAAGTTATTGAACACATCTCTTCTTTTCCATAACATACAGTAATCTTGTTAAAACCGTGTTTATCCCAAAGAACTCTGTATATATGGGGTAGGTTATATGTTTAGCTGCTGCAGATTCAGGACATGAAAGGAGAAATATTGAAATCACAATTATTCATGTTTCTCCAATAACAACAACCAAGACATGATATTTAATAAACACACAAACAAACCACCTCCCTGGTGGGAACTATGCTCTTCCAGTAGGGTTGTCCCCCATGTCAGGGGCAGTCGCATCCACATTAGCCCAGGGGAGTGTGATGATCCTTAGGGCAACAGACAGACTGACTGACAGTGGCTCCTGACGGGCTCCTGGAGGATTCCTCCAGCCCTGTCTAAACGTGTCCCCACCTCAGGGGCCTCAGGCTTGTTACGTGGAATAGCAGGTAGGCAGAGAGGCCACGTTCTGGCAGGAGACATAATGATGTTTGAAAGCTTACAAGTTAGCTGTTACACGGATTGTTATGAGAGTTGACTCAGAAGCCGGTTTAGGGATATCTGGGGAGTCCAGTCAATGAAACTCAAAGACATGAGTATCTGGTTTCCAACTGGTTTTCAGGGTTAACTCGTTTGGCATCTACCCAGCCTGTCCCAATCAAGCACTTTCCACTATGTATAAGATTCTATAGGAGAACATACAAAAAGAGGCATGACAGTCAGGACATTAAGACACATCCAGTAAGACAACAGCTAAGACGAACCCCTGTGCTATTTCACTGTTTCACTCTCCCGTCCAAACATCAATGGGGACTTCCAGAACAACGGCAGAGAGGTCTAAGAGCATCGCACCCTCTCCTGTGTGAGGGCCTCCTGAATGGACTGATCGTGGGAGCAGTGTGCGTCTGAATGCCAAAGGCCTCCGTGGCGGCACAGCCATGTAGCAGAACAAACAGCCTTTCACTGTATCCTCATTCCTCCTGGGACACAGAAAAGCCGGCGGTGTGTGTGTATGAGTGGTTGTGTGTGTGTGTGGATTCCTCGTTCTCACGGCCATGAATGTGGCAGTGAAACAGTGATCTGATCCACTGTCAGATCAGTCTCCCAGGAGGTATGGGCTCATTATCCAACCCCACTCCTCCACCCCTCATCACACCCTCCCTCATCCTCCCATCCTCCCTCATCCTCCCATCCTCCCTCATCCTCCCACACCCCCCATCCTCCCTCATCCTCCCATCCTCCCACATCCTCCCATATCCAGACAGACAGACAGACACTCAGCGAGGGGGAGACAGACAGACAGACAGACAGACATACACTCAGCGAGGGGGAGACAGACAGACAGACAGACAGACAGACAGACAGACAGACAGACAGACAGACAGACAGACAGACAGACAGGAAGACAGAGAGACAGACAGACAGACAGACAGACAGACAGACAGAGAGACAGACAGACAGACAGACAGACACTCAGCAAGGGGAAGACAGACAGACAGACAGACAGACACTCAGCGAGGGGAAGACAGACAGACAGACAGACACTCAGCGAGGGGAAGACAGACAGACAGACAGATAGACAGACACTCAGCGAGGGGAAGACAGACAGACAGACAGACAGACACTCAGCGAGGGGAAGACAGACAGACAGACAGACAGACAGACAGACAGACAGACAGACAGACAGACAGACACTCAGTGAGGGGAAGACAGACAGACAGACAGACAGACAGACAGACACTCAGTGAGGGGAAGACAGACAGACAGACAGACAGACAGACAGACAGACAGACAGACAGACAGACACTCAGCGAGGGGAAGACAGACAGACAGACAGACAGACAGACACTCAGCGAGGGGAAGACAGACAGACAGACAGACAGACACTCAGCGAGGGGAAGACAGACAGACAGTCATCCTCCCACATCCTTCCATCCTCCCTCATCCTCCCATCCTCACTCATCCTCCCATCCTCCCTCATCCTCCCATATCCTCCCACATCCTCCCATCCTCCCTCATCCTCCCATCCTCCCTCATCCTCCCATCCTCCCTCATCCTCCCACATCCTCCCATTCTCCCTCATCCTCCCATCCATCCCTCATCCTCCCATCCTCCCTCATCCTCCCACATCCTCCCATCCTCCCTCATCCTCCCACATCCTCCCATTCTCCCTCATCCTCCCATCCATCCCTCATCCTCCCACATCCTCCCATTCTCCCTCATCCTCCCATCCTCCCTCATCCTCCCACATCCTCCCATCCTCCCTCATCCTCCCACATCCTCCCATTCTCCCTCATCCTCCCATCCATCCCTCATCCTCCCATCCTCCCTCATCCTCCCATCCTCCCTCATCCTCCCTCATCCTCCCATTCTCCCTCATCCTCCCATCCATCCCTCATCCTCCCATCCTCCCTCATCCTCCCATATCCTCCCACATCCTCCCATCCTCCCTCATCCTCCCATCCTCCCTCATCCTCCCACATCCTCCCATTCTCCCTCATCCTCCCATCCATCCCTCATCCTCCCATCCTCCCTCATCCTCCCACATCCTCCCATCCTCCCTCATCCTCCCACATCCTCCCATTCTCCCTCATCCTCCCATCCATCCCTCATCCTCCCATCCATCCCTCATCCTCCCATCCTCCCTCATCCTCCCACATCCTCCCATTCTCCCTCATCCTCCCATCCTCCCTCATCCTCCCACATCCTCCCATCCTCCCTCATCCTCCCACATCCTCCCATTCTCCCTCATCCTCCCATCCATCCCTCATCCTCCCATCCATCCCACATCCTCCCATCCATCCCTCATCCTCCCATCCATCCCTCATCCTCCCATCCTCCCTCATCCTCCCATCCTCCCTCATCCTCCCACATCCTCCCATTCTCCCTCATCCTCCCATCCATCCCTCATCCTCCCATTCTCCTCATCCTCCCATCCTCCCTCATCCTCCCATCCTCCCTCATCCTCCCATATCCTCCCACATCCTCCCATCCTCCCTCATCCTCCCATCCTCCCTCATCCTCCCACATCCTCCCATTCTCCCTCATCCTCCCATCCATCCCTCATCCTCCCATCCTCCCTCATCCTCCCACATCCTCCCATCCTCCCTCATCCTCCCTCATCCTCCCATTCTCCCTCATCCTCCCATCCATCCCTCATCCTCCCATCCTCCCTCATCCTCCCATATCCTCCCACATCCTCCCATCCTCCCTCATCCTCCCATCCTCCCTCATACTCCCATCCTCCCTCATCCTCCCACATCCTCCCATTCTCCCTCATCCTCCCATCCATCCCTCATCCTCCCATCCTCCCTCATCCTCCCACATCCTCCCATCCTCCCTCATCCTCCCTCATCCTCCCATTCTCCCTCATCCTCCCATCCATCCCTCATCCTCCCATCCATCCCTCATCCTCCCATCCTCCCTCATCCTCCCTCATCCTCCCATCCATCCCTCCCTCATCCTCCCATCCATCCTCCCTCATCCTCCCACATCCTCCCATCCTCCCTCATCCTCCCTCATCCTCCCATTCTCCCTTATCCTCCCATCCATCCCTCATCCTCCCATCCATCCCTCATCCTCCCATCCTCCCTCATCCTCCCTCATCCTCCCATCCATCCATCCCTCATCCTCCCATCCATCCCTCATCCTCCCATCCTCCCCTCATCCTCCCTCATCCTCCCATCCATCCCTCCCTCATCCTCCCATCCATCCTCCCTCATCCTCCCACATCCTCCCATCCTCCCTCATCCTCCCTCATCCTCCCATTCTCCCTCATCCTCCCATCCATCCCTCATCCTCCCATCCATCCCTCATTCTCCCATCCTCCCTCATCCTCCCTCATCCTCCCATCCATCCATCCCTCATCCTCCCATCCATCCTCCCTCATCCTCCCACATCCTCCCATCCTCCCTCATCCTCCCTCATCCTCCCATTCTCCCTCATCCTCCCCTCCATCCCTCATCCTCCCATCCATCCCTCATACTCCCATCCATCCCTCATACTCCCATCCATCCCTCATCCTGTGTTCTGTTAGAAGGCGGGAGCGGGAAGCAGTGCTGACGCCTGACGGACTGATCTGGTCATGACAAACATGAGTAGAATCGTCAGACCGTCTTGTGCTGAATCTTAATTCCCACCAATTAAAAGTCTTTCTGGAGAGACACTGGAGTTGAACTCACTGTTGGCGAGAGCTGCCATATCAGTGTAGACTGGAGGAACCTGCTCTTGCTAGTGTCAGATTGTCAATGGATTCCATGGAACAGATTTATACACATGAATGAACAGACTAATAAACATAGATTGCATCTATGCTGCATCTAGGCAATTGACCCCTCCGTTGGGGCAACGGGGGAACAAGCTCCGTATATAATCTGATTCACTTTCCAAACCAGGGCACTGAAATGGATATCAACTGCACTGTACCAAATGTGGAAGTCTGAGTGTCATTATCATAACATAATGTATGTGAGGGCGTTTCCCCTTGTAGAATTAAACCTGTCCAGCATAACAACCAGACAGATCAGAGCTGAAACAATAGTGGGTAGTTCAGACTCTTCATTGGTAGTTCAGCTGAAACTCTTCATTGGTATCATGAGGATAGTCAGAGCTGAAACAATAGTGGGTAGTTCAGACTCTTCATTGGTATCATGAGGATAGTCACAGCTGAAACAATAGTGAAACAATAGTGGGTAGTTCAGACTCTTCATTGGTATCATGAGGATAGTCAGAGCTGAAACAGTAGTGGGTAGTTCAGACTCTTCATTGGTATCATGAGGATAGTCAGAGCTGAAACAATAGTGGGTAGTTCAGACTCTTCATTGGTATCATGAGGATAGTCAGAGCTGGATAGTTCAGACTCTTCAGCATGAGGATAGAAACTGAAAATAGTGGGTAGTTCAGACTCTTCATTGGTATCATGAGGATAGTCAGAGCTGAAACAATAGTGGGTAGTTGACTCTTCATTGGTATCATGAGATAGTCAGAGCTGAAACAACAGTGGGTAGTTCAGACTCTTCATTGGTATCATGAGGATAGTCAGAGCTGAAACAATATGGGTAGTTCAGACTCTTCATTGGTATCATGAGGATAGTCAGAGCTGAAACAACAGTGGGTAGTTCAGACTCTTCATTGGTATCATGAGGATAGTCAGAGCTGAAACAATAGTGGGTAGTTCAGACTCTTCATTGGTATCATGAGGATAGTCAGAGCTGAAACAATAGTGGGTAGTTCAGACTCTTCATTGGTATCATGAGGATAGTCAGAGCTGAAACAGTAGTGGGTAGTTCAGACTCTTCATTGGTATCATGAGGATAGTCAGAGCTGAAACAATAGTGGGTAGTTCAGACTCTTCATTGGTATCATGAGGATAGTCAGAGCTGAAACAACAGTGGGTAGTTCAGACTCTTCATTGGTATCATGAGGATAGTCAGAGCTGAAACAACAGTGGGTAGTTCAGACTCTTCATTGGTATCATAGTCAGAGCTGAAACAGTAGTGGGTAGTTCAGACTCTTCATTGGTATCACAGAGAAACAAAAGACTCTTCATTGGTATCATGATTCCAACATGCGTGAGGATAAAGAAGTTCAGACATTTAGAATGCATGTCCAACACATTCACAAGACAAAAGTCCATGTTCCAACATCTAATTTAGAATGCATGTCCAACACATTGCTTCTAATTGGTACGCTATGAACATTGGAACAGAGCATCCCAGGCCAATCAGTGAATGTCTGCATAGGTCATGTGGGAAAGGGCGGAGGTCAGTGGATATGTCCAACACATTGCTTTTAATTGGTACGCTATGAACATTGGAACAGAGCATCCCAGGCCAATCAGTGAACGCCTGCATAGGTCATGTGGGAAAGGGCGGAGGCCAGTGGATTTGCATGTATCACTGGGCTCCACCCTGTGGGGCCTCTACTTCTGGTGTTAATTGTTAGCATAGCGCTAATGGACCAGTCAACAGCTGCCTGTGGGGCCTCTACTTCTGGTGTTAATTGTTAGCATAGCGCTAATGCACTAGTCAACAGCTGCCTGTGGGGCCTCTACTTCTGATGTTAATTGTTAGCATAGCGCTAATGGACCAGTCAACAGCTGCCTGTGGGGCCTCTACTTCTGGTGTTAATTGTTAGCATAGCGCTAATGGACCAGTCAACAGCTGCCTGTGGGGCCTCTACTTCTGGTGTTAATTGTTAGCATAGCGCTAATGGACCAGTCAACAGCTGCCTGTGGGGCCTCTACTTCTGGTGTTAATTGTTAGCATAGCGCTAATGGACCAGTCAACAGCTGCCTGTGGGGCCTCTACTTCTGGTGTTAATTGTTAGCATAGCGCTAATGGACCAGTCAACAGCTGCCTGTGGGCCCTCTACTTCTGGTGTTAATTGTTAGCATAGCGCTAATGGACCAGTCAACAGCTGCCTGTGCATACGCGGTCTGAGCTGCTAGTTTAACTTTAACCCTGCTCCGTTGTTTGGTAATTAGCTTGTAAAGTGCAAATAGACATAGTGGTTCTCTCATGGGGGGGGTCTCTGGACTGGTTATAGGTTAGCTTATTGGTCAGTCTTTATCCAGTGTGGGGAGGACATTCCTAACCCATAGAAAGGTGAAGCTAACTGGGTCAAGGGTCAGTGGAGATGGAGCATTGAGGAATGAACAACCTTCGTTCTATTGGGTCACCTGGGTACAGAGACCACATGATTATTTCTTCAAATGGGGTCTTCCTGGCCCGGTCCAAAATGGAAGAAAACCCTATTTTGTTCCTGTCACACCATGTTGGGGAAACAGGCATGTATTGATGGGAAGAGATGATTGTGATCATTTTTACAGGGAGGTGGTTTTGCCTCTATTCTATGTTCTGTAAATTGTGAAAGTATCAACAGTAATGTTTATAGAAGAGTTATCTGGAGCAGAATGTGTCTTGGAGACACAGACAGACAGACAGACAGACAGACAGACAGACAGACAGACAGACACTCAGCGAGGGGGAGACAGACAGACAGACAGACACTCAGCGAGGGGAAGACAGACAGACAGGCAGACAGACAGACAGACACTCAGCGAGGGGAACACAGACAGACAGACAGACAGACACTCAGCGAGGGGGAGACAGACAGACAGACAGACAGACAGACACTCAGCGAGGGGAGACAGACAGACAGACAGACAGACAGACAGACAGACAGACAGACAGACAGACAGACAGACAGACAGACAGACAGACAGACAGACAGACAGACAGACAGACAGAGAGACAGACAGACAGACAGACAGACAGACAGACAGACACTCAGCAAGGGGAAGACAGACAGACAGACAGACAGACACTCAGCGAGGGGAAGACAGACAGACAGACAGACACTCAGCGAGGGGAAGACAGACAGACAGACAGATAGACAGACACTCAGCGAGGGGAAGACAGACAGACAGACAGACAGACAGACAGACACTCAGCGACAGACAGACAGACAGACAGACAGACAGACAGACAGACAGACAGACAGACACTCAGTGAGGGGAAGACAGACAGACAGACAGACAGACAGACAGACAGACAGACACTCAGTGAGGGGACAGACACAGACAGACAGACAGACAGACAGACAGACAGACAGACAGACAGACAGACAGACAGACAGACACTCAGCGAGGGGAAGACAGACAGACAGACAGACAGACAGACAGACAGACAGACAGACAGACAGACAGACACTCAGCGAGGGGAAGACAGACAGACAGACAGACAGACACTCAGCGAGGGGAAGACAGACAGACAGACAGACAGACAGACAGACAGACAGCGAGGGGAAGACAGACAGACAGACAGACACTCAGCGAGGGGAAGACAGACAGACAGACAGACAGACAGACAGACAGACAGACACTCAGCGAGGGGAAGACAGACAGACAGACAGACAGACAGACACTCAGCGAGGGGAAGACAGACAGAGCCTGTCCTTCCCTGCCCTCCTGTGTGAGGACAATGTTACTGAAAAGAAAGAAAGGAAAAAATAAATGATTTTCATACTTTGCCAATGTAGAATTTAACCTTTGATTCAATAATAACCAACTGCTAATCTGATTGATGTCTGGACTACAAAAGGAATGCTTGCAGCCTTTTAAACAGAGATTTGTGTGCATTATTAGAAAAATCTAATAATTACAATGTTATTTTTTAGATCAGTGGGGTTATATATAAAAGGCTCCCATTGGAACAAGATACTAGGGCAACAAACTGCACTTGGCATTCAGCTAGATTCACTAATTGGAAAGCCTTGGCCTGGTTTTCCCCTTTCAAACAGTGAAATCCATAATTCATATTTGTCCTGCTGAGATGAAAACAAGCCGACATCCCCTCGACAAGGGGGTAGTCTGCAGCTAGCGCTCAGCATTGTGGGTCAAGGCTCAGTAGCCAAGACAACTTGAGAGGTTATTTTCTTAGATCTAACCTCTCTCCATAGCAACTAGTCTGTAGCCATGGAGATCTGGTGTTCTTGTCAGAAAGTAATATTGATGATTTGCATAGACAGAATGTCTACTCCTCAAACTCAAAGCTCTTTACCTATATTAATATGTGGTAAAGTCAACATCATTATTAGTTAGACACACTACAGAATGGTGGAAGCATTACACTACACTGTATTTGAGATGCAGCATCCCATTAAATGTCCTTCTTTCTGTGTGTCAGTACATTGGGGCCCAGGCCTGGCCAGGCACGGGGGCAGAATGTCCTTAGTTAGTCAGTTAGGCCAATTCAATTCAAGGGCTTTATTGCTATGGGAAACATGTGATAACATTGCCAAAGCAAGTGTAGTAGATAATATACAAAAGTGAAATAAACAATAAAATGAACAGTAAACATTACCCTCACAGATGTTCCAAAAGAATAAAGACATTACAAATGTCATATTATGTAAAGATGTGTTGTAACGATGTGCAAATGGTTAAAGTACAAAAGGGAAAATAACATAAATATGGGTTGTATTTACAATGGTGTTTGTTCTTCACTGGTTGCCCTTTATTGTGGGGACAGGTCACAAATCTTGCTGCTGTGATGTCACACTGTGGTATTTCACCCAGTAGATATGGGAGTTTATCAAAATTGGGGTTGTTTTGAATTCTCTCTCTTTCTCTTCTGCCCTTCAGAGGGATGGGAGGAGTAGTGTGAGTAGGGATCTCTCTCTCTCTTCTGCCCTTCAGAGGCATGGGAGGAGTAGTGTGAGTAGGGATCTCTCTCTTCTGCCCTTCAGAGGCATGGGAGGAGTAGTGTGAGTAGGGATCTCTCTCTCTCTTCTGCCCTTCAGAGGCATGGGAGGAGTAGTGTGAGTAGGGATCTCTCTCTTCTGCCCTTCAGAGGCATGGGAGGACTAGTGTGATCTCTCTCTCTTCTGTCAGAGGCATGGGGATCTCTCTCTCTTCTGCCCTTCAGAGGCATGGAGGACTAGTGTGAGTAGGGATCTCTCTCTCTCTTCTGCCCTTCAGAGGCATGGAGGAGTAGTGTGAGTAGGGATCTCTCTCTCTCTTCTGCCCTTCAGAGGCATGGAGGAGTAGTGTGAGTAGGGATCTCTCTCTTCTGCCCTTCAGAGGCATGGGAGGAGTAGCCCTTGTGAGTAGTAGGGATCTCTCTCTTCTGCCCTTCAGAGGCATGGGAGGAATAGTGTGAGTAGGGATCTCTCTCTCTCTTCTGCCCTTCAGAGGGATGGGAGGAGTAGTGTGAGTAGGGATCTCTCTTCTGCCCTTCAGAGGGATGGGAGGAGTAGTGTGAGTAGGGATCTCTCTCTTCTGCCCTTCAGAGGCATGGGAGGAGTAGTGTGAGTAGGGATCTCTCTCTTCTGCCCTTCAGAGGGATGGGAGGAGTAGTGTGAGTAGGGATCTCTCTCTTCTGCCCTTCAGAGGCATGGGAGGAGTAGTGTGAGTAGGGATCTCTCTCTTCTGCCCTTCAGAGGCATGGGAGGAGTAGTGTGAGTAGGGATCTCTCTCTTCTGCCCTTCAGAGGGATGGGAGGAGTAGGGATCTCTCTCTTCTGCCCTTCAGAGTAGTAGGAGTCTCTCTCTTCTGCCCTTCAGAGGGATGGGAGGAGTAGTGTGAGTAGGGATCTCTCTCTCTCTTCTGCCCTTCAGAGGGATGGGAGGAGTAGTGTGAGTAGGGATCTCTCTCTTCTGCCCTTCAGAGGCATGGGAGGAGTAGTGTGAGTAGGGATCTCTCTCTCTCTTCTGCCCTTCAGAGGCATGGGAGGAGTAGTGTGAGTAGGGATCTCTCTCTTCTGCCCTTCAGAGGGATGGGAGGAGTAGTGTGAGTAGGGATCTCTCTCTTCTGCCCTTCAGAGGGATGGGAGGAGTAGTGTGAGTAGGGATCTCTCTCTTCTGCCCTTCAGAGGCATGGGAGGAGTAGTGTGAGTAGGGATCTCTCTCTTCTGCCCTTCAGAGGCATGGGAGGAGTAGTGTGAGTAGGGATCTCTCTCTCTCTTCTGCCCTTCAGAGGCATGGGAGGAGTAGTGTGAGTAGGGATCTCTCTCTTCTGCCCTTCAGAGGCATGGGAGGAGTAGTGTGAGTAGGGATCTCTCTCTCTCTTCTGCCCTTCAGAGGCATGGAGGAGTAGTGTGAGTGTGTAAGGGCAGGGCCAAGTCTTCTGTTGAAAAGAAAGAGAGGTTTCAAAGAAGCCTACATCACCTTACAACTGCTGTACAGGCAGGAGGAGAGGGAGAGAGGGAGGAAAAGGAGAGGGGGAGAGGCCTCTCTGGCCAGGGCTACTTATGTGAGATTGACATATGTGTGTGAGAACCCCAAAAGGGATTATCTTCATGGTGGAGATCCAGGTTTCTTTCATTCATATTCAAATGATCTAATAATGCAATCACAATGGCACAGTAAATCTGCATTCTAACTCAAAGACACACAGCTTTCAGCTCCAAAGAAAACGTGACCAAAAGAATGTTCCAGTGCATTGACCAATTCATTGAATTGCCATGAGCAAGACACACACACACACACACACACACACACACACACACACACACACACACACATATATTCTGATAGGGGTTCCTCCTCTGGCCAGTCTGGTCCGTTTGTATTGAGAATTCATGTCTCTTCTCATCTGTTGAATCTAGCAGGGACTCAGTAAGGCTTATCTGTCCTGGCCAAACAGTGGCATATTAGTTTTACATTTACAGCGCAGCAGCCCATTGTGAGGCCCATTGTCCCTGGCTAGGCCTGGGTTATCTACTGAGGATTGTATTCAGTGTCATTAGGGAACGATGCATCAGTAATACCACACCGACACTCCAGCACAGCAAGGGGCTGTCAGATAAGGGTGAGGGAAGAGTGGATAAAACCCATGCCTCTTCACAACCCCTGGTATATTGGATATTGTATGCAGCTGCTGTATCCCGGTAGGGATAAATTCCTTAAACCAGCTAAATCTGAAATATTTATGCAGTAGCAGTTAAACCATTTCCCCAGTGGTCAAATCGAACCCCTGAATGGTTTTGGAAAGGCGATTTAAACTCCTGTTACAAGTTCGGGTGTGTGTGGACAGTAGTTTATGAGGAAAATAAAAGATGGCTCAGCATTTAAATTTTTCTAAGGTTACAATTTGAAACAATCTCCAAGGTATTGGTTTATGTTTAGAGATAAATAGTCCCATTGAAATTGACTGAGCCAGCAGACTCGGCCAAATTGCTGTCCGTAATTATTTATAGTTTTTTAGCAATTGCTTACACACTTGTTGCGGAATTTGGCTCATTGTGTCAAAACTCTACACACAAGCCAAATGAGACACAACACTTGGAGATAAACATCTCACTTCTACATCTCACTTCTATGCAGCAACAACACACTGATGCGCTTTATACAAAACACTGCTGTCTTTAGTACTTTGTATACCTTTTTCATTTCTCATACAGGCTTCTGTGAAAGATTGTTCCGGTACATCGTCGTTGCATGAAGAAGTGGACCAAAGCGCAGAGGTAAGTGTTCATGATTTATTGTCAAAACACTTGAACAAAATAACAACGACAACAAACAGTTCTGTCAGGTGCAGAAACACAAAACAGAAAATAATCACCCACAAACACAGGTGGGAAAAGGCTGCCGTAGTACGATTCTCAATCAGAGACAACAAAAGACAGCTGTCCCTGATTGAGAACCATACCCAGACAAAACATAGAAATAAAAAACATAGAAATGAAGAACATAGAATGCCCACCCAAATCACACCCTGACCAAACCAAATAGAGACTAAAAGGCTCTCCAAAGGGGCATCAATGAACACAGAAATAGAAAGGCTCTAAACAAATATATACAGCTTGTTTTTTGCCATTGCAGGTTTTTACAACAACAAAAAAACACAAAGAAAAGTAGAATTACAGTACAATAATCAATACAATATGTTACTGTAAACTCAAAAATAATTACAGTAAAATTACAGCGCAATGGTAAACAAAAACAAGTATTGTAAGGGATTGTAAGGGATGGGGTGGATGGTTTATGGATCCCGCCTTCTGTTAGGGTCTGGCCACATCACCTCATCACAAGCAATGTCATCCCTGGTTAGGCAACGGGGAAAATATTTCCTTGCGTATCTAACCCTGGACTGACCCCACCTCAATAACTCCGTATGCCTCTTCCATTGCTTGTAGAAGAGGCAGGCAGGCATGTGGTTGGCGGTCATACACTTTCCAACGCCAAGCAGAAAATAATTGCTCAATCGGACTGAGAAATGGGGAGTAAAGGGGGCAAGTACACAACTGTGAAGTTATTGTGGTTGGTGAACCAGTCCCTGACCAGAGCAGCCCGGTGGAAACTAACATTATCCCAGATGACAACAGACCTGGGCTGCTCGTGTCCGTCCTGTACAACTGTGAAGTTATTATGGTTGGTGAACCAGTCCCTGACCAGAGCAGTGTTGTAGGGAACTAACATTATCATCCAGATGACAACAGACCTGAGGTTGGCATGATGATGCATCCGTCCTGTATGTGTTGCAGTACTGTAGGGACCGAGGTTATTATGGTTGCATGAACCAGTCCCTGACCAGAGCAGCATCCGAAACATGAAATTATGCAACATTATCCCAGATGACAACAGACCTGGGCTGCTCGTGTCCGTCCTGTACAACTGTGAAGTTATTATGGTTGGTGAACCAGTCCCTGACCAGAGCAGCCCGGTGGAAACTAACATTATCCCACATGACAACAAACCTGGGCTGCTCTGGTCCATCCTGTACAACTGCATTATGTAATGCATCCAGAAATATGATTATGTGTGTAGTATTGTAGGGACCGAGGTTGGCATGGTGATGCATCCAGAAACATGATTATGTGTGTAGTATTGTAGGGACCGAGGTTGGCATGGTGATGCATCCAGAAATATGATTATGTGTGTAGTATTGTAGGGACCGAGGTTGGCATGGTGATGCATCCAGAAACATGATTATGTGTTGCGGTATTTTAGGGACCGAGGTTGGCATGGTGATGCATCCAGAAACATGATTATGTGTTGCGGTATTGTAGGGACCGAGGTTGGCATGGTGATGCATCCAGAAACATGATTATGTGTTGCGGTATTGTAGGGACCGAGGGTGGCATGGTGATGGAGAACTCCTTGCACACTAATGGCGGCACACAAGGTGATATTCCCCCGCGCTGCCCAGGGACATTCACAACAGCTCTTTGTTCTATAACATTCCCCCGCGCTGCCCAGGGACATTCACAATGGCTCTTTGTCCTATAACATTCCCCCGCGCTGCCCAGGGACATTCACAACGGCTCTTTGTCCTATAACATTCCCCCGCGCTGCCCAGGGACATTCACAACGGCTCTTTGTCCTATAACATTCCCCACGCTGCCCAGGGACATTCACAACGGCTCTTTGTCCTATAACATTCCCCGCGCTGCCCAGGGACATTCACAACGGCTCTTTGTCCTGTAACATTCCCCGCGCTGCCCAGGGACATTCACAACGGCTCTTTGTCCTATAACATTCCCCCGCGCTGCCCAGGGACATTCACAATGGCTCTTTGTCCTATAACATTCCCCCGCGCTGCCCAGGGACATTCACAACGGCTCTTTGTCCTATAACATTCCCCCGCGCTGCCCAGGGACATTCACAACGGCTCTTTGTCCTATAACATTCCCCCGCGCTGCCCAGGGACATTCACAACGGCTCTTTGTCCTATAACATTCCCCCGCGCTGCCCAGGGACATTCACAATGGCTCTTTGTCCTATAACATTCCCCGCGCTGCCCAGGGACATTCACAACGGCTCTTTGTCCTATAACATTCCCCCGCGCTGCCCAGGGACATTCACAACGGCTCTTTGTTCTATAACATTCCCCCGCGCTGCCCAGGGACAATCACAATGGCTCTTTGTTCTATAACATTCCCCGCTGCCCAGGGACATTCACAACGGCTCTTTGTCCTATAACATTCCCCCGCGCTGCCCAGGGACATTCACAACGGCTCTTTGTTCTATAACATTCCCCCGCGCTGCCCAGGGACATTCACAACGGCTCTTTGTTCTATAACATTCCCCCGCGCTGCCCAGAGACATTCACAACGGCTCTTTGTCCTATAACATTCCCCCGCGCTGCCCAGGGACATTCACAACGGCTCTTTGTCCTATAACATTCCCCGCTGCCCAGGGACATTCACAACGGCTCTTTGTCCTATAACATTCCCCGCGCTGCCCAGGGACATTCACAACGGCTCTTTGTCCTATAACATTCCCCCCGCTGCCCAGGGACATTCACAACGGCTCTTTGTTCTATAACATTCCCAGCGCTGTCCAGGGACATTTACAACGGCTCTTTGTCCTATAACATTCCCCGCTGCCCAGGGACATTCACAACGGCTCTTTGTCCTATAACATTCCCCCGCGCTGCCCAGGGACATTCACAACGGCTCTTTGTCCTATAACATTCCCCCGCGCTGCCCAGGGACATTCACAACGGCTCTTTGTCCTGTAACATTCCCCCACGCTGCCCAGGGACATTCACAATGGCTCTTTGTTCTATAACATTCCCCCGCGCTGCCCAGGGACATTCACAACAGCTCTTTGTTCTATAACATTCCCCCGCGCTGCCCAGGGACATTTACAACGGCTCTTTGTCCTATAACATTCCCCCGCGCTGCCCAGGGACATTCACAACGGCTCTTTGTCCTGTAACATTCCCCCGCGCTGCCCAGGGACATTTACAATGGCTCTTTGTCCTGTAGCATGCATGCCCTGACGCCTGGTTTTAGATAGAATCCAGTTTCATCAATGAAAAAGAACTCATGAAGCTGTGCAGCTACATCAAAGTCCAGGACTCTCTGTAACAGAAAATGCAAACACTGTACCGTGAATATGGCGTAACTCAAAACTCAAAACACAGGACTACAATGTCTACATTTTCACACAAGGATGAGGTTGGGGGTGAAGGGTGGGTTGGGACAGACACATTCAGTCAAAACTACAAGCAAGGCAGGTTCCCCACAGACAACATACATACTGTACTGTCATACTGTACACAGTAACGTCAAAACTGTATTACATGTACTTCACAGCACTATACTCTGCCTATTGTTTTTGTTCACTGAGGAGCATAGACCTAATATTGTAGGACTACATTGTATTGTTCTGTGATGCAGAATGATGTACAACAATTGCATAGGAACAGCCTAGTGTAGACATCCCTGTTCTCCAGTCTAAATGTCCTTGTTATTATGGATGCTACTGTGGACTCTCTGCCTCCCTCAGTTCTGTGCTCAGGCCTTGATTTATGACAAGGTCTCATTCTGTTTTTGTTTTTGAGTAAGCTTTTTGTGCTATTCCTAACCTTTTGGATTTGCCATTTTTGTATTTAAGGACATCTCCTTTTTCTGTTTATTGCTGCTGTGTCTGCCTCATCTTCTGGATTCTGCTGACTATTCACTCAGTTGGTTAAGTGACTGTTTCTCCTCCATGTTTGCAAAGAGCCTCCCAAGGCAGCCAGAGGTGCCATGCTGTCCCACCACCAGGAGGTCTATTTGCAAGTGCTGAGGCTAGACATTGCAAATATCTGATCGTCTTGGTGTACCTCAGAACTACTGGCAGTTAAGGTCTTCCACCTCCCCAACGGTCAGGTGATCCAAGTGCTTGTAAAGGGTTTCTGAATCTGTCTCCTTTGAGCTACAACCCTCGTTTCCCACCGGCCGGTCCCTTATTTCACCCTGCTGTCGGAAAAAGCCCTGGCCTGGGCTACTGCTCTGGGATGCCCAAAGTGTCTAATGTAAGAAACAGTGTTTCAAGGCCCAAGCAGTGGTTCTGACTCAGCCAAACAGCTCTGACTCTCCACCAAGGTTGCAAACAATCCAGTTCCGCAAAGCAGAAAATGCTTTCTGTTTGACACTACAATGAGACTGGTGCGGACTCTGTTTAAGGCATGGTTCCAAAAGGCCTTAAGGTTTTGACACTTTAGTCTCAGTCCCCACCTCACTTTAAGTGTGCAGAAGCAATCTCCCAGGCAAACGCCGGAAAAGCGCGCTGTCAATGCGGCAAAACCATCCCTCCAAAACCCCAAAAGAAGAAACAACATCCGTCCAACTTCTGCCATTGCAGTTCTCCTGGGACAACCACAAGCTTCACCTTCAGGAGACTCTGGGCCCTTCATGGATGGGTTGGGCAATGAAAGGTTCCTCTCTGAACCTCTCTACCATGAGGGTCAAACATTGGAGAAGCCCTTTGGGATCTGGACTTGTCACTCATGTCACTACTTAGCGACTTTCAGTTTCACAACACCAGGAATTGATGAACTTTCATTTTGCCTGTTCCGAGTTCCCTCTCATCCTTGGATACCCCTGGACGGTGCTGGTCTGTGGGATCCAAGCAGTGGGGACTTGAGGCCTTGTACAGAACAGTTCTACTCCCGTGTCTTTAGAATCCATGACCTCCGAGTTGTGTTACCATGTTGTTTAGCAAACAGAGGGCCACCATGCTACCACCCCCATAGACCTTACGATTGCCCCCATCGACCTGTTTCCGGGCACTTGCACGGATCTTTTCCCTATCTCCACCCGAACGAGCTGCTATGGATACCTACATCAGGACGCTCTGGAAGCAGGCCTCATGCGTCCATCCACCTCCCCGAGCGGGAGCAGGGGTTTTTTCTTTGTGGCCAAGAAAGACGGTGGATTACGTCCTTGCATCACTACGGGGGACTCAATGCCATAATCGTAAGCTACTTATGGCCACAGCCTTCCGAGCTGCTCAAAAGTTGAAAGCTTGACCTAAGCATAAAGTGCGGATCAGAATGTAGGGAAGATGCCTACTGGACATGAAACTTGGTGATGCCCAGGCGACCAGCGAGCGGTGAGCGCTCATAAACGACTAGAGATATACTTAACATATTTGTGTTCGTTTACTTGGATGACATCCTCATCTTAAGCTCCCTTCAACACTAAGCAATCAGACAAGTACTCAAACGCCTCCTGGACAGCCATCTGTACGTTAACGGAAAAATGTGAATATTCCAGTACAATTCCGTTGTATGGAAGCACAAATGGAAAGGAACTAGGGGCGGAGCAAGGACCCCATGTTACGGGGAACAGAGGGTTAAATACACAAGTTCATCAAGTAATTGATGGAAGCTTTTGGATCAAGGTTTTTGTGATGGAGGACAAGACAAAGCGCGTTCTCTCTGCTCCAATGGAAACGGATGAACCATTTGTGGTGGAGGTAGACGCATCAGGTTGGTGTTGGAGCTGTCCTGTCTCAGAAGGTGAAGACAGAAGCTTCATCCGTTGCGCTTTCTTCTCACACCGGCTTAAACTGAGAGAACTAGAGGGACCATATTCTAGCAGAAGATGGCATTGAAGGAATGGAGACAAGCTACCCGTTTTAAACGGACCACAAAAACTGAATATCCAGCAGGCCGGTTGAACTCTAGACAAGCTAGACTGAATATAGCCACATAACTAACTGAATATAGCCACATAACTAACTGAATATAGCCACATAACTAACTGAATATAGCCACATAACTAACTGAATATAGCCAACATAACTAACTGAATATAGCCTAGGCATAACTAACTGAATAGCAGTAGTTCTTCTGTGGTGCCTCACCTGCCTACCATAACGTTGCCACTTTCGTCAATGCCTGTCCCGTGTGCTGCCACAAATCTTCTCACCTGAGGACTCCTTCACCCTTTACCTGTTCCCCACAGACCCTGGTCCCATATCTCATTGGACTTTATTACTGGACTTCCTCCATCTCATGGCAATACTACTATCCTAGTCATAATCGACAGGTTTTAGGCGGCCAGGTTCATCCCTCTGACTAAGTTACCTTCTGCCAAGGAAACTAGCTGAATCATGTGCCAAGTCTTAACTATTCCTCAAGATATGGTTTCTGACAGGGTCCCCAGTTCGCCTCAAGGTTTTGGAAGGCCTTCTGCCAATCATAGCTTCTACAGTCTATCTTCAACCATCCGAATCAATGGCCAAACAGAGAGGATGAATCAAGGCTGGAAACCACCCTCCGATGTATGACTCGTGACAACCCGTCCACATGGTCATCCTTTATTGTTTGGGCCGAATACACGCACAACACCTTGCGTTCCTCCTCCACTGGTATGTCCCTTACGAGTGTCAGTTTGGCTATGCTCCTCCATTGTTCCCGGACCAGGAGGCAGAAGTCAGAGTGCCTTCAGCCTTGAAGTTCGTAGCGCTGTCGGCTTATGTGGAGGAAGACCCGTCTTAATCTTATGCGTACCAGCCAAGCCAATAACTAACAGAATCCTGGCTCTCAGAACTAATTGAGACTTACCTCATAACTAACTGAATATATCCTACAGAAAATACAAGTCCCTTCAACTGGTTAGCCAGGAACTAATTTCTTATAGCCATACACTTACCTAACTAAATTAATCCTACATTTCAATTTCTAACTGTTTTCTATTGCCTACATAGCCAGTCGTGAATCTGGCTCCACAGAGAGGCCAGCTGCCGGTCCCTTCAAGGTTGCCATAGTTTCTGGTGGTTAAAACTGGGCAGACAGAGTGCTGCGGTCAGTATCTGGTGGACGAGGATCCTAGTTCCTGCCAAAGACATCCCTGGACCCTGACCTCATTCGTCAGTTCAGGGCCCTCCACCCTAACTAGCTGGTAGGAACGTAGGAGCCGTTCTAGGGGGGGATTCTGTAGGATTTGGAGGGTTGTTCCGGGTTTTGGTCACTAGATGCCCCCATTGTGCTTTTGACCTTATGTTTTTCCCTTGATTTGCACCTGTGCCTCGTTTCCCCTGATTGTATTTAAACCCTTAGTTTCCCTCAGTTCTGTGCTCTGTGTTTGTATGTTAGCACCCAGCCCTAGTGTTCTGTGTATTCTTGTCGATTCAGGTGGATGCTCTTGTGGAATTCTGTTTTTGTTTTGAGTATCTCTTGAGGCTTTTTTGTGCTATTCCTACCACCTTTTGGATTTGCCATTTTTGTATTTAAGGACTTCTCCTTTTTACTTTATTAAATACACCGTCTTAAGTACTGCTGTGTCTGCCTCATCAGAGGTTCTGCTGAATAGTTGGTTAAGTGACTGTTTCTCCTCCGGAGACCCACTAACCGGGTCCTGAACCTAGTGTAGACATCCTGTTCTCCAGTCTAAATGTCCGTATTATGGATGCTACTGTGGACTCTCTGCCTCCCTCGTCGTCAGGCCTTGATTTATGACATAGGTCCACTAAGTGGCCCTAATGTTGTTGGAAACTGCCTCTGTTTATTGCCTGGTCCCCTTCCTCTTCCTCTCACTATCGCTGCCTCCATGTTTGCAAAGTTCTCACATAACTAACTGAATTTGTAGCTCAGACAGTTGGTGTTAACTAACTGATTTATAATGTCATTCTGAACAAATAATGTAAGAAACAGTGTGATGTAGACTACAGAACTACAAACAGAAAATGTGTTTGATATGGTGCCTCATAACATGGTTCCAAAATTGGATACGCTTTAGTCTCATAACTAACTGAATATAACCTACATAACTAACGTGTGTGTGTGTGTGTGTGTGTGTGTTTTGAATAGAAGTGTTTCCCAGAAATGTCAAACAAAGTGTCAACAGTGTGTATGTTTTTACAAGAGCAAAGTGCCAGAAAATGTGTTTGCAAGTTCCAGGCATAGACGCTTTAGTCTCCATTCACTTTCTAACTGAAGTTCTTGTCAGGGTAGGGCCCCTTCTGGGTTCTGGACTCTCTCTCTCTGCCATGGTGAAACAAGAAAATCCTATTTTACTTAGCACAGTAGGCGCCTGCATTCACACTGACGGTGCTGTTGGGATAATGGACTTGAGGCCACACAGGCTGTGCTTCTGTCCTTGGCATGTTGTTTCAGGGAAGCCATACACCTCCTTCAGACCAGCACACTTTCCTTTCAGAAGAAGGAGAAATCTAGACAACCTGGAGATCTGGTGTTGGAATCACACACTGATCTAACACTAGCTTAGCAAAAAGAAAGTAAGAGTATAAATGTAGGGAGGTGCGTACTGGCGGCAGAGAAGACAGGCGCAAGGCAAAAACTGATTTACAACGGTGTTGTTTAATATCCATAAACCACCATCAACAGAACAATACAATACATGGGTCAAGCAAAACCCAGTGAATACCAGCCGTTGTATAAGCATATAGAAAACAACTACCGACAAGGACATGAGGGGGAACAGAGGGTTAACTACACAACATGTAATTGATGGAATTGGATCAGGTGTGATGGAGGACAAGACAAAACCAATGGAAAATGAAAAGTGGATCAGCGATGGCTAGAAGGTAGTTGCCGTTGACTGCCCGAACCCAAATAAGAAGAGGGACCATATTCGGCAGAAGTCGTAATGCACGTTTTAAATAAAACTGAATATAGCCAACATAACTAACTGAATATTTAAAACACACTAACTGAATATAGCCAACATAACTAACTGAATATAGCCAACATAACTAATATAACTAAGCCAGGAAATAACATAACTAACTGAATATAGCCAACATAACTAACTGAAACCCATAACTAAGCCACTAACTGAATATACCATAACTAACTGAATATAGCCACATAACTAACTGAATCCTAACACATAACATAACTGGAACCTACATAACTAACTGAATATAGCCACATAGAACTAACTGAATATAGCCTACATAACTAACTGAATATTAGCCTACATAACTAACTGAATATAGCCACATAACTAACTGAATATAGCCACATAACTAACTGAATATAGCCACATAACTAACTGAATATAGCCTACATAACTAACTGAATATAGCCTACAGAACTAATTTAATATAGCCTATAGAACTAACTGAATATAGCCTACCTAACTGAATATAGCCTACATAGCCCATAACTAACTGAATATAGCCTACATAATAACTAGCTGTATATGAATATAGCCTACATAACTAACTGAATATATAGCCTACATAACTAACTGAATATAACCTACATAACTAACTGAATGTAGCTACTAGCCAGAATTAAATATAGCCTACATAACTAACTGAATATAGCCTACATAACTAACTGGATATAGCCTACATAACTAACTGGATATAGCCTACAGAACTAACTGAATATAGCCTACATAACTAACTGAATATAGCCTACATAACTAACTGATATAGCCTACACTAACTAATTGAATATAGCCTACATAACTAACTGAATATAGCCTACATAATTAAGCTGAATATAGCCTACATAACTAACTGGAAATAGCCTACATAACTAACTGGATATAGCCTACATAACTAACTGAATATAGCCTACATAACTAACTGAATATAGCCTACATAACTAACTGAATATAGCATAACTACTGGATATAACTAACTGATATAGCCTACATAACTAACTGGATATAGCCTACATAACTAACTGAATATAGCCTACATAACTAACTGAAATAGTCTACATAACTAACTGAATATAGCCTACATATCTAACTGGATATAACATAACTGAAAATAGTCTACATAACTAACTGATATAGCCTACATAACCAGCTGAATATGGCCTACATAACTAACTGGATATAGTGTACATAACTAACTGGATATAGCCTACATAACCAGCTGAATATAGCCTACATAACTAACTTGTAACGGTCTGAGTGTAGTGGGTGAGGAGTCAGGCGCAGGAAGCAGAGTTCTGGGGATATTTTAACCGGGGAACATAACTAACTGAGGGCGTAATGAACAAACAAAGCCCCAAACACTTAAACTGTCCAGGAAAAACGAAATGGGAATTTAGCGTGCACACATAACAGTCACAATAATTAAACAAGGAACCAGGCAGGCTGGCTGACTATAGCCTCACTACTAAATTACCTAACTCAACACAGGTGCACTCAATAAACATAGAGGAGGGGGAGGAAATAATCAGTGGCAGCAAAGTAGGCCAGCGACAACGACCGCTGGCGCCCGGAAGGGGAGTGTCCTTCGGTCGGATCGTGAAATGACTGAATATAACTTAAATAACTAACTGAATATAGCCTACATTGAATATAGCCTACATAACTAACTGAATATAGTCTACATAACTAACTGAATATAGCCTACATAACTAACATAACTAATGAATATAGCCTACATAACTAACTGAATATAGCCTACATAACTAACTGAATATAGTCTACATAACTAACTGGATATAGCCTACATAACTAACTGGATATAGTCTACATAATTAACTGAATATAGCCTACATAACCAGCTGAATATAGCCTACATAACTAACTGGAAATAGTCTATATAACTGAATATAGCCTACATAACTAACTGAATATAGCCTACATAACTATAGTCTACATAACTAACTGGATGTAGCCTACATAACTAACTGGATATAGCCTACATACAACTGAATATAGCCTTCATAACTAACTGGATATAGCCTACATAACTAACTGGCCTACATAACTAACTGAATATAGATAACTAACTGGAAATAGCCTATATAACTAACTGGATATAGCCTACATAACTAACTGGATATAGCCTACATAACTAACTGGATATAGCCTACATAACTAACTGGATGTAGCCTACATAACTAACTGGATATAGCCTACATAACTAACTGAATATAGCCTTCATAACTAACTGGATATAGCCTACATAAATAACTGGATATAGCCTACATAACTAACTGGATATAACCTAAATAATTAACTGAATATAGCCTACAGAACTAACTGAATATAACCTACATAACTAACTGGATATAGCCTACATAAATAACTAAATATAGTGTACATAACTAACTGGATATAGCCTACATAACTATCTGAATATAGCCTATGTAACTAACTGGATAGAGCCACATAACTAACTGAATATAGCCTACAGAACTAACTGGATGTAGCCTACAGAACTAACTGAATATAGCCTACAGAACTAACTGGATGTAGCCTACAGAACTAACTGAATATAGCCTACAGAACAAACAACATTGAGTCATTATTGGGGGAAATAGAAGTTGAATAAAATATATCTCTTTTCACATGAAAGCTGGATATCTTTTATATTGCCTTGTCATCCCATGTCATCCAATGCTGGATAGAGTTTCCAAAGCATGTGGAAGTCTGAATGGAATCAAAAGAAGAGAATGGGCTTGGGACAAAGACTACCCATCTGAGTCTGAGAAATGGACCTCTTCATACCTTCTTGCATTTCCAATCACCCCGAGCTATGGCGTGCAGGAATGCCATAATATGTCACCATGACAACAAGTAATCTATACTCACAGAAGTGAACATCCCTTGACCCCTGACCTCAAAAGTATGCAGTATTGGCATGTTGATGAGTTAGGTCTCCATTTTCATTGTTGCTTTTAGCATGAGCAGTTTGTGTTATGTACAAGGTGAATTTGATAGTCCGACTAAGATCGCTCAGACAGCTTTGGCCAGAAAAGGAGTTCACATTTACAGTCTTCTCTCTGAGAGCGGAAACCTACATGTATATTGGTGAAAGAGCTAATCATGCTGTGAGAGTGAGACGTGGCATATCAAAATAGAACCATGTCCCAGAGTCCCGATAATATGTACCATTAATCAATAATAAAGGGTCTGTCAGTGTTCCAAGATTACATCGCTGTGATGATATTTACTGAAGTTAAATTTCAATTTCATTGAAACAATCCTTCCCTGGTAAGTACCTTCTGATGCAGACTGGGAAGCGACTGCCAAGAAAAAGCCTCAATAGAAATATCTTTAAAACAAATCCTGTTTTATATGACAGACATTCTTATTCAATCTGTGTTTGAGTTTTATCAGCACT
>NC_088218.1:7954616-7959419 GCF_036934945.1 Oncorhynchus masou masou | reverse complement strand
TACATTTACATTACATTTAAGTCATTTAGCAGACGCTCTTATCCAGAGCGACTTACAAATTGGTGAATTCACCTTCTGACATCCAGTGGAACAGCCACTTTACAATAGTGCATCTAAATCATTTAAGGGGGGGTGAGAAGGATTACTTTATCCTATCCTAGGTATTCCTTGAAGAGGTGGGGTTTCAGGTGTCTCCGGAAGGTGGTGATTGACTCCGCTGTCCTGGCGTCATGAGGGAGTTTGTTCCACCATTGGGGGGCCAGAGCAGCGAACAGTTTTGACTGGGCTGAGTGGGAACTGTACTTCCTCAGTGGTAGGGAGGCGAGCAGGCCAGAGGTGGATGAACGCAGTGCCCTTGTTTGGGTGTAGGGCCTGATCAGAGCCTGGAGGTACTGCGGTGCCGTTCCCCTCACAGCTCCGTAGGCAAGCACCATAGTCTTGTAGCGGATGCGAGCTTCAACTGGAAGCCAGTGGAGAGAGCGGAGGAGCGGGGTGACGCGAGAGAACTTGGGAAGGTTGAACACCAGACGGGCTGCGGCGTTCTGGATGAGTTGTAGGGGTTTAATGGCACAGGCAGGGAGCCCAGCCAACAGCGAGTTGCAGTAATCCAGACGGGAGATGACAAGTGCCTGGATTAGGACCTGCGCCGCTTCCTGTGTGAGGCAGGGTCGTACTCTGCGGATGTTGTAGAGCATGAACCTACAGGAACGGGCCACCGCCTTGATGTTAGTTGAGAACGACAGGGTGTTGTCCAGGATCACGCCAAGGTTCTTAGCGCTCTGGGAGGAGGACACAATGGAGTTGTCAACCGTGATGGCAAGATCATGGAACGGGCAGTCCTTCCCCGGGAGGAAGAGCAGCTCCGTCTTGCCGAGGTTCAGCTTGAGGTGGTGATCCGTCATCCACACTGATATGTCTGCCAGACATGCAGAGATGCGATTCGCCACCTGGTCATCAGAAGGGGGAAAGGAGAAGATTAATTGTGTGTCGTCTGCATAGCAATGATAGGAGAGACCATGTGAGGTTATGACAGAGCCAAGTGACTTGGTGTATAGCGAGAATAGGAGAGGGCCTAGAACAGAGCCCTGGGGGACACCAGTGGTGAGAGCGCGTGGCGAGGAGACAGATTCTCGCCACGCCACCTGGTAGGAGCGACCTGTCAGGTAGGACGCAATCCAAGCGTGGGCCGCACCGGAGATGCCCAACTCGGAGAGGGTGGAGAGGAGGATCTGATGGTTCACAGTGTCGAAGGCAGCCGATAGGTCTAGAAGGATGAGAGCAGAGGAGAGAGAGTTAGCTTTAGCAGTGCGGAGCGCCTCCGTGATACAGAGAAGAGCAGTCTCAGTTGAATGACTAGTCTTGAAACCTGACTGATTTGGATCAAGAAGGTCATTCTGAGAGAGATAGCGGGAGAGCTGGCCAAGGACGGCACGTTCAAGAGTTTTGGAGAGAAAAGAAAGAAGGGATACTGGTCTGTAGTTGTTGACATCGGAGGGATCGAGTGTAGGTTTTTTCAGCAGGGGTGCAACTCTCGCTCTCTTGAAGACGGAAGGGACGTAGCCAGCGGTCAGGGATGAGTTGATGAGCGAGGTGAGGTAAGGGAGAAGGTCTCCGGAAATGGTCTGGAGAAGAGAGGAGGGGATAGGGTCAAGCGGGCAGGTTGTTGGGCGGCCGGCCGTCACAAGAAGCGAGATTTCATCTGGAGAGAGAGGGGAGAAAGAGGTCAGAGCGCAGGGTAGGGCAGTGTGAGCAGAACCAGCGGTGTCGTTTGACTTAGCAAACGAGGATCGGATGTCGTCGACCTTCTTTTCAAAATGGTTGACGAAGTCATCTGCAGAGAGGGAGGAGGGGGAGGGGGAGGAGGATTCAGGAGGGAGGAGAAGGTGGCAAAGAGCTTCCTAGGGTTAGAGGCAGATGCTTGGAATTTAGAGTGGAAGAAAGTGGCTTTAGCAGCAGAGACAGAGGAGGAAAATGTAGAGAGGAGGGAGTGAAAGGATGCCAGGTCCGCAGGGAGGCGAGTTTTCCTCCATTTCCGCTCGGCTGCCCGGAGCACTGTTCTGTGAGCTCGCAATGAGTCGTCGAGCCACGGAGCGGGAGGGGAGGACCGAGCCGGCCTGGAGGATAGGGGACATAGAGAGTCAAAGGATGCAGAAAGGGAAGAGAGGAGGGTTGAGGAGGCAGAATCAGGAGATAGGTTGGAGAAGGTATGAGCAGAGGGAAGAGATGATAGGATGGAAGAGGAGAGAGTAGCGGGGGAGAGAGAGCGAAGGTTGGGACGGCGCGATACCATCCGAGTAGGGGCAGTGTGGGAAGTGTTGGATGAGAGCGAGAGGGAAAAGGATACAAGGTAGTGGTCGGAGACTTGGAGGGGAGTTGCAATGAGGTTAGTGGAAGAACAGCATCTAGTAAAGATGAGGTCGAGCGTATTGCCTGCCTTGTGAGTAGGGGGGAAGGTGAGAGGGTCAGGTCAAAAGAGGAGAGGAGTGGAAAGAAGGAGGCAGAGAGGAATGAGTCAAAGGTAGACGGGGGAGGTTAAAGTCGCCAGGACTGTGAGAGGTGAGCCGTCCTCAGGAAAGGAGCTTATCACATCAAGCTCATTGATGAACTCCCTCCGAGGAACCTGGAGGCGATAAATGATAAGGATGTTAAGCTTAAAAGGGCTGGTAACTGTGACAGCATGGAATTCAAAGGAGGCGATAGACAGATGGGTAAGGGGAGAAAGAGAGAATGACCACTTGGGAGAGATGAGGATCCCGTGCCACCACCCCGCGGACCAGAAGCTCGGGGTGTGCGAGAACACGGGGCGGACGAAGAGAGAGCAGTAGGAGTAGCAGTGTTGTCTGTGGTGATCCATGTTTCCGCAGTGCCAAGAAGTCGAGGGACTGGAGGGAGGCATAGGCTGAGATGAACTCTGCCTTGTTGGCCGCAGATCGGCAGTTCCAGAGGCTACCGCCGGAGACCTGGAACTCCACGTGGGTCGTGCGCGCTGGGACCACCAGATTAGGTGGCCGCGGCCACGCGGTGTGGAGCGTTTGTATGGTCTGTGCAGAGAGGAGAGAACAGGGATAGATAGACACATAGTTGACAGGCTACAGAAGAGGCTACGCTAATGCAAAGGGAGATTGAATGACAAGTGGACTACACTTATCGAATGTTCAGAAAGTTAAGCTTGTGTGAAAGCAAGAATCTTATTGACTAAAATGATTGAAATGATACAGTACTGCTGGGGTAGGCTAGCTGGCAGTGGCTACGTTGTTGACTTTGTAGGCTAGCTGGCAGTGGCTGCGTTGTTGACACTACACTAATCAAGTCGTTCCGTCGAGTGTAATAGTTTCTACAGTGCTGCTATTCGGGGGCTAGCTGGCTAGCTAGCAGTGTTGATTACGTAACGTTACGTTAAAAGAACGACAATAGCTGGCTAGCTAACCTAGAAAATCGCTCCAGACTACACAATTGTCTTAGATACAAAGACGGCTATGTAGCTAGCTAGCTACGATCAAACAAATCAAACCGTTGTACTGTAATGAAGTGAAATGAAAATGTGATACTACCTGTGGAGCGAGGCGGAATGTTGACCGGGTTGTTGAAGTTCAATTGTTTCTAAAGTATTTTTCTTTACTTCTGAACTGGAATCCCCCAACAGAAGCTAGCCAGCTAACTAACTACTAGCTAGTAGTCAGGTAACCACTGCTAGCGGCCATCAGCTAACCTACAGCTCGGAAAACTCTCGCCAGTTTGCACAACTCGATTCAAACCAGAGCATAACGGACCTATTTTCTCTCCATATCCCCGGATTCCTATCGCAAGCTCTGAACCTTTTCATCTGGATCATCGCAGCTAGCTAGATGCAATCCGAGTGGCTATTCCTGGCTAACGTCTCTGTCCCGAAGCAAGCACCAATTAGCCAGAGACAATCTGGATCCTCTCTTTGTAAAATTATCTGCCAAAATTATTGCAACCCCTATTACTAGCCTGTTCAACCTCTCTTTCGTATCGTCTGAGATTCCCAAAGATTGGAAAGCTGCTGCGATCATCCCGCCCTTCAAAGGGGGAGACACTCTAGACCCAAACTGCTACAGACCTATATCTATCCTACCCTGCCTTTCTAAGGTCTTCGAAAGCCAAGTTAACAAACAGATTACCGATCATTTTGAGTCCCACCATACCTTCTCCGCTATGCAATCTGGTTTCAGAGCTGGCCATGGTTGCACCTCAGCCACGCTCAAGGTCCTAAATTATATCATAACTGCCTGTTGTCCGGACCTCTGGCAGTCTCTATGGGGTGCCACAGGGTTCAATTCTCGGGGCCGACTCTTCTCCTGTATACATCAATGACCGCCTGTTGTCCGGACTCTGGCAGTCTCAATGATGTTGCTCTTGCTGCTGGTGAGTCTCTGATCCACCTCTACGCAGGCTACACCATTCTGTATACTTCTGACCCTTCTTTGGACACTGTGTTAACTAACCTCAAGACGAGCTTCAATGCCATACAACTCTCCCTTCCGTGGCCTCCAACTGCTTTTAATTGCAAGTAAAAACTTAATGCATGCTCTTCAACCGATCGCTGCCTGCACCTGCCCACCCGTCCAGCATCATTACTCTGGATGGTTCTGACTTAGACTATGTCGACAAGTACAAATACCTAGGTGTCTGGCTAGACTGTAAACTCTCCTTCCAGACTCACATTAAGCATCTCCAATCCAAAATTAAATCTAGAATAGGCTTCCTATTTTGCAACAAAGTATCCTTCACTCATGCTGCCAAACATACCCTCGTAAAACTGACCATCCTACCGATCCTCAA
>NC_088218.1:7913721-7954116 GCF_036934945.1 Oncorhynchus masou masou | reverse complement strand
GTAGGCAGAGCCCAGAAACCCCACCACCACCACCACCAACACTCTACTCTACCGTGCAGCTACCGAGCCAAGAGGCACACAGTGTTATGTAGGGAACCAAATATTTTGTGTGTTGCCATTGGCTAGCAGTTTATGTTAAATGTCTGTCACCAGAGACTATGTACGGTTAGTTATGTCCTAGAATGAGACACAGGAAAGGTAAGCTACTGTAAAACAACCCATACTGTTCTACCATATTAGACTGCAGGCTACTGTTAAACAACCCATACTCTTCTACCGTATTAGGCTGCAGGCTACTGTAAAACAACCCATACTGTTCTACCGTATTAGATGGCAGGCTACTGTAAAACAACCCATACTGTCCTACCATATTAGACTGCAGGCTACTGTAAAACAACCCATACTGTACTGCCATATTAGACGGTAGGCTACTGTAAACCAACCCATACAGTCCTACTGTATTAGATGTTAGGCTTTTGTAAAACAACCCATACTATACTGCCATATTTGATGGTAGGCAACAAAAAAAAGACATACTGTCCTACCGTATAATACAGTAGACTACTGTAAAACAACCCATACTGTTTTACCGTATTAGATGGTAAGCTACTGTAAAACAACCCATACTGTCCTACCGTATTATACAGTAGACCACTGTAAAACAACCCATACTGTTTTACCGTATTAGATGGTAAGCTACTGTAAAACAACCCATACTGTATTACCGTATTATACAGTAGGATACTGTAAAACAACCCATACTGTATTACCGTATTATACAGTAGATACTGTAAAACAACCCATACTGTCCTACCGTATTATACAGTAGACTACTGTACAACAACCCATACTGTTTTACCGTATTAGATGGTAAGCTACTGTAAAACAACCCATACTGTAATACAGTATCATATGTGGGCTACTGTAAACGAACCCATGCTTTACTCTCATATTAGACGGTAGGCTACCGTAAAACAACCCATACTGTACTAGACGGTAGGTTACTGTAAAACAACCCATACTGTACTACCATATTAGACGGCAGTCTACTGTAAAACAAGCTAGACATGACGAAGGCGACGGCTGCGTTTCCTGACTCTGCATAAAATACTTCACACATCTGTCTTCAAGCTTCTACTCTTTCGACTACTCAGCCCAGGCAGAGTGTGAATGTGAACTGACTGTATTGAATTTAGATCAGCTGGAACTGTACACCATAACTTGTCAAAGTAGCATTGACATGATCTGAGATGATAAGTATATTTGAGATGCTCGGTGGTGTATTCTTGGCTCTCTGCCACGTCCAGGTGGTCAGTTATAGACCTATGGAAACCTGCCAACGTGTGCAATGCCTATAGCTGTATGAAGCCTATAGGTCTCATGTGTCTGGTATATGAGAGTGCAGGGCCTAGGGCCTCATATTACAGACGGTGTATGTGGATGCACAGTGAGGGCCACGACAGCCACCAGACAATATGGCCCTGTCAATCTCAATCTAATGCAGTGTACAGCATGTTTTACATAGGAGAGGAAAAGTTGTTTTGCTGTCATATCATCGATTACATTACAATTCTGACCTCTATATAAGTTAGACCTCTGATTGGCCGGTTGGGCAGATGTCCAGCCCGTTGTACAAATGCAAATCTGTTACAGCTCACCTTAGGTTGGCAAACTGGGCATCAATGACTAGTCAATTCACTAAAGCTCAAGTAATACTGGTCCTTGACTCTTACATGTGTACAGTCACTACAGTACCACTGGCCAATCAGCTAACCTTTGCCTTTCATTTCTAATCTTAGACCTTTCTAAAGGTCTGCTCTCTACTGTAACCTCAAAGAGTATTGACCTCCTCCACATTTGGGCTTGATTGGGCTGCAAGGTCGATCAACTTTGTGCTGCAGTGGCCAGCTCTTTCTAAGTGTAGCAGCCAGCAATGCAGCAATGTTTTACTAGGTAAGAGTAGTGCCAAAGTATGAGTGCTGATCTAGGATCAGTTTGGCTTTTTAGATTATAATGAGTAATATGACATGGACAGAGGGGTCCTGGTCATAGATCAGCACTTCTAAGTGTAGCAGCCATGGCAATGCAGAGTCTTACTAAATAAGAGTAGGACCAAAGTAAGAGTGCTGATATACGATCCGTTTGGGCTTTTAGATTATAATGAGTAATATGATATGGACAGAGGGGTCCTGGTCATAGATCAGCACTTCTAAGTGTAGCAGCCATAGCAATGCAGAGTTTTACTAAATAAGAGCTGGACATCCCCTGGAAGGATACCAGTGCCCTGCCGGCTGCTAATTTTAGAGCTTTGAATCAGACTGCCCCTGTTAAGCCAGGAAGTGGGCCAATGCTTTAGTTAGACGGATGGTTGCAGGGAGTCGGGGACTAAAAGAGGACCACATAATGTGTAAGGACCTTTCAGACCTTCAAGGCTTGTGTTTGGCCCTTGAAACGACAACTACAGCATACTGTCTCAATGACCAAACCTAGCCAGCATGCATGGTTGAGTCCTTTACTGATAAAATATCATACAGTACATTTATATGTATTACTGTTGAAGGAAAAATTAATTGAAAAACTATATTTTTGTATTTTAGTCCCAAAATCTTTTGCATGTCAGCAAGTGAAGCGAACTGTCAGTTGCCACATCATGATGATGATGCGTTTTGCATCCTCATGAAGATGTGGCAGGAGACACTTTGCTATTTTTTGTTGTTGAGTGGCAATATCCTTTAATTGCTGTTGATTTATTTGATTTGTTTCAACACCAGGAGGACAGTGATTTCCCCACTGTTGTTAATAAAATGATCTGGCACACCCTGCCCTTGCAGATCAGAAGTTTCCAGATCGTAGCCGAGCCACCACTGCCGATCCATACAGTAGCTCTACCTTGTTTTCACCATAGTACTTTGACCTACAGATGTAGGATCTTCATTTGAGCCAGTTTGCTACAGCAGGAAAATAATCCTGCAGCAACAAGAAATGTGAATGATTATATGGATTATAATTAATGGACATTTTTGTAGGTGTTGATACATTTTCCGTTAGGGAAAATCAAGTCTGAAAAGTGGAAATGACAAACATCAGAAGTGTTTTTTAATCTTCGAATGAACTAAAAGTTTCCTGCATTGCAGGAAAGTCCTCTTGCAACAGGGTGATCAGATTAAGATCTTACATCTGTATCCTGTCCTCCACAATAAGTTGCCATCAAATACAGGGGAAAGGAATCAAGTTTCCAGAAACAAAGTCTTCCTGCCTGGGCTAATGTGCCCTCTTCCCTCTGTGTGGACAGCCAGTGCTATCTTTATGCTGCTAAGGGCACCTTTCTCCAGCACACTGGCAACAATAGAGGCCTTCATGTTGCTGATGCTCTATTTGATGGTTCGAACTTATCACTGTTCAAAATAGCTTTTCACACCAAGAGTGCAGTGAGAGTGCAGTCGCCAATGTGCAGTGAGAGGTAAAAATAGGATTATGAGTGAGTGAAACTCAAGCCTAGACGTTTGGTGAGTATTATAGCAACACAAGGTGTCAGAGGTCTGTGTTGAAAAAGGTAGAATAATGCAGACATTTAATGAAGTGATAAAGCCAGAGAAGTCGGTGTTTGGAGGATATATTGGCAAGGGCAAAGTTGGCAAACCGTGCTAATATATCCTCCAAACACCGGCCTCGAGGGCATTATCACTTAATTAAATATACAACGGGTTAAAGAACATATTCAAATAATGATTGACATATTTTCATTAAAATAATTATTCTGATGAATTGATTCATATTCACATAATTCTAACACATGCTATTTAAAATAGCTTATGGAATGCCTATTGCACAACTCTTCAGTGTCCTCATTCATTTATCAGGAAAATATTTAGTTTTCTAATAGCTGTACTCATATTTACTCTGTTGGGGAAAACATACTTACTGATATGGTGTTATTTTGGTATCTTTTGGGGGTTACTGCCATCCGAGGCCCTTACATCATTATATTATGACTGAATTAAAATTTGGCAAAAATACAGGCCATTTTGAGCTGTTATTTAGTTGTTAAAACTACTTGGAGTTGGAGGAGGGGTGAGAAGCTCGCTCATCCTCTCTCTTCTGTGAGACTCAGAGCATGTGATGAACAACCGACTTCTTCAGGCCATTCGCAAATGTGCTGCCTCAACTCCAGGGAATTAACAACTGACCTCACAGCTGTCTGCTCTGCACCGGGCGTGAAGGTAATTCATGATATTAATATGCTAAATCAAAGATGATGCTTTTTGTAGCATACGTGATTTCATTTCCATGCAGCGTATTTTTCTTTAGAAAAGTAAGTACAAGAAAATGTATAAACATGAATTAGAAAATCTATTCAGAAGCTGCTTTTTAAATCAATCTGGTGATATATTCTGGTTGACTAGACTGACCGCTGGCTGCACTCACAGTAAAACAATGTTAAGATGAGTGGTCAGTCTAGTCAACCGGGCTAATCTGGTCCACCCTGTGGAGTAAGTGGACATTTATCAGGGGTGTCAATGTATCCTTATGTTGTGTTGGCTTGGGTACATGGGTGATAAACCTTCAGGATTCTCACTAGTTTTGGTTACTTTACAGGGACCATATTCTCACTAGTTTTGGGGACCATATTCTCACTAGTTTTGGTTACTTTACATGGACCATATTCTCACTAGTTTTGGTTACTTTACAGGGACCATATTCTCACTAGTTTTGGTTACTTTACAGGGACCATATTCTCACTAGTTTTGGTTACTTTACAGGGACCATATTCTCACTAGTTTTGGTTACTTTACAGGGACCATATTCTCACTAGTTTTGGTTACTTTACATGGACCATATTCTCACTAGTTTTGGTTACTTTACATGGACCATATTCTCACTAGTTTTGGTTACTCTACAGGGACCATCTCTGTGTTGCTGTAGAGTACTGGTTCATATTCTCCAAAACCATGGACCTGACCGCGCTTTCAGACGACGAGGCCAAGCACGTCTGGGAGGTCATACAGAGAGACTTCACCCTCAGGAAGATAGAAGAAGAGAGACTGGGGTAGGTCACTTTTCAAAAAGGTTCAATATCATATTTCAGAGGTTTAGTGAGAAAATATTACATTGAATCAATGTTGAAGGGTGGAAGGCTTGGAAGGCTTGGATGTGTTTTTCAATAGCATATCTGACATAACAAACTCCTTGTCTGTATGTGACATATAAAATCATGAAGTCTTACGCTGACAGCATTTAGGACTCTACAACATTGGATACTTATCGTCTGTCTTTTATCTGAATGCCAACACTATAGATTCCATACGAGTCGATCACACCGAGGTCCTCAGCGATCTATATATTAGCCATATGTTTTCCACTGTGTGTGTGTGTGTGTGTGTGTGTGTGTGTGTGTGTGTGTGTGTGTGTGTGTGTGTGTGTGTGTGTGTGTGTGTGTGTGTGTGTGTGTGTGTGTGTGTGTGTGTGTGTGTGTGTGTGTGTGTGTGTGTCTAGCTCAAGTGTGTAAGTGTGTTCAGGCTTCAGGAATGTAAGTGTGAAACAGGCCTGCTGTTGTGAGTCAGCTCATCACAGTGATCATGGCTTAGTCACAAGGCCCGTTCTGCCTGTACTGTGTCCCAGGGAAAACAAGTTGCCAAGAGGCCTATTCTCTCTGGGACACAAAGACTCCTCTGTCTGTCTTCCTCATCTTGTCATATACTCTTAAAGGAAAATAGACTTCCTGTCAGACATCACTTTATTTTATTCACAAACTGTCAGAAGGACATTGTGTTAAATGTTCTCGATAAGTTATGTAATGTAGTCCCTGCTGAAACTGACCAGAACAGAACAGAATGGTACATTATAAGTGTGATTCTGCACGATGATTCCACAGAGCCAATTTTAAACTGATTTATTATAATCCATGCAGTTAACAGGGACTTAATGTTATCTTCTTAATGCTATATACTAATCTACTGTATACTGATTTAATGCTATATACTAATCTACTGTATACTGATTTAATGCTATATACTAATCTACTGTATACTGATTTAATGCTATATACTAATCTACTGTATACTGATTTAATGCTATATACTAATCTACTGTATACTGATTTAATGCTATATACTAATCTACTGTATACTGATTTAATGCTATATACTAATCTACTGTATAATGATTTAATGCTATATACTAATCTACTGTATACTGATTTAATGCTATATACTAATCTACTGTATAATGATTTCATGCTATATACTAATCTACTGTATACTGATTTAATGATTTAATGCTATATACTAATCTGTATACTGATTTAATGCTATATACTAATCTTTCATTTAATGCTATATACTAATCTACTGTATACTGATTTAATGCTATATACTAATCTACTGTATAATGATTTCATGCTATATACTAATCTACTGTATACTGATTTCATGCTTTTTTTTGTTAGTTTATTTGCGCTGTTTGTAACTTATTTCTTGACTTATTTTATACATAATGTTGCTGCTACCATGTCTTATGACCAAAAATAACTTCTAGACATCAGGACTGTGATTACTCACCACGGACTGGCAGAATCCGTTTCCCCTTTCACGACTCTGACGAGCCCGACGCGAAGGATATACTGCTTCCTCAGGGAACAGGCCCCGATCCCTGTGATCTGTGTGAAGAGGAGGCAGAGAAAGAGAGGCCGAAGGGCGGGCTGCCTTCTAAGATTTCCCAGGCGATCGAATAAATCCCCACTTCCCTCCATTCTGCTAGCAAAAGTGCAGTCCTTGGAGATTAAAATCGACGAGTTACACGGAAGATTAAACTACCAACAGGACATTAAAAACATCTTATGCGTCACAGAGTCGTGGCTAAACGATGACAATATTAAAATACAGCTGGCTGGTTATACGATGTACCGGCCGGATAGAACAGCGGCGTCTGGTAAGACAAGACGTATTTTTGCAAATAACAGCTGGTGCACGATATCTAAGGAAGTCTTGAACTATTGCTTTCCTGAGGTAGAGTATCTTATGATACGCTGTAGACCACACTACCTACCGAAAGAGATTTCATCTGTATTCGTCGTAGTTGTTTACATACCACCACGGTCAGAGGCTGGCACTAAGACAGCATTGAACTGTATTCCGCCATAAGCAAACAAGAAAACGCTCACACAGAGGCGGTGCTCCTTGTAGCCGGGGACTTTAATGCAGGGAAACTTAAATCCGTTTTACCAAATTTGTATCAGCATGTTAAATGTGCAACCAGAGGAAAAATAACAAAAAAGTGGTCAGATGAAGCAGATGCTAAGCTACACAGACTGGAATATGTTCCGGGATTCCCCTGAGGGAATTGAGGAGTACACTACATCAGTCATTGGCTTTATCAATAAGTGCATTGATGACTTCGTCCCCACAGCGACCGTACGAACATATGCCAACCAGAAGCCATGGATTTCAGGCAGCATCCGCACTAAGCTAAAGGCTAGAGCTGCCGCTTTCAAGGAGCGGGACTCTAACCATGAAGCTTATAAGAAATCATGCTATGGCCTCTGACGAACCATCAAACAGGAAAAGCGTCAATACAGGACTGAGACTCAAATCGTACTACACCGGCTCGTCGCTCGTCGGATGTGGCAGGGCTTGCAAACCATTACAGACTACAAAGGGAAGCACGGCCGAGAGCTGCCCAATGACACAAGCCTACCAGACGAGCTAAACTACTTCTATGCACGATTTAGGCAAATAACACTGAACATGCATGAGAGCACCAGCTGTTCCGGAAGACCGTGTGATCACGCACTCCGCAGCCGATGTGAGTAAGACCTTTAAACAGATCAACATTCACAAGGCCGCAGGGCCAGACAGATTACCAGGACGTGTACTGCAAGCATGCGCTGACCAACTGGCAAGTGTCTTCTCGGACATTTTCAACCTCTTCCTGTCTGAGTCTGTAATACCAACATGTTTTAAGCAGACCACCATAGTGCCTGTGCCCAAGAACACTAAGGTAACCTGCCTAAATGACTACCAACCCGTAGCACTCACTTCTGAAGCCATGAAGTGCTTTGAAAGGCTGGTCATGGCTCACATCAATACCATCATCCCAGGAATCCTAGACCCACTCCAATTTGCATACCGCCCCAACAGATCCACAAATGATGCAATCTCTATTGCACTCCACAATGCCCTTTCCCACCTGGACAAAAGGAACACCTATGTGTTTCCAAGATGGCATAGCAGTCAAATGTCTTTGTCCTCATCTTGTCATGTCCCATGTATATATGTTTTTAAATATTTTTATTTGCATATATTTTTCTTTTTGTTCTAAACCTCAACTGTGGATCTGCTTTGTTTCTAAAGTATTTTTCTTTACTTCTGAACGGAATCCCCAACAGAAGCTAGCCAGCTAACTAACTACTAGATAGTAGTTAGGTAACCACTGCTAGCGGCCATCAGCTAACCTACAGCTCGGAAAACTCTCGCCAGTTTGCACAACTCGATTCAAACCAGAGCATAACGGACCTATTTTCTCGCCATATCCCCGGATTCCTATCGCAAGCTCTGAACCTTTTCACCTGGATCATCGCAGCTAGCTAGATGCAATCCGAGTGGCTATTCCTGGCTAACGTCTCTGTCCCGAAGCAAGCACCAATTAGCCTGGCGCTAGCCCATGCTAGGCCTATCTCCCGGCTAGCTGAAGAGGTCCATCAGTCACTCCGGGGCTACAATACCTATTTTGCCAATTGGCCCGGACCCCTTTTACTGCCGGTACTGAGCTCCTTCACGACTGGACTACCGACTTAATCTGCCCGAGGGGGTTAATCAACTGGCTCCTACGTCGCGATGTCCCCTATCTTTGGCCACTATACCTATTTTGCCAATTGGCTTGGATCCTTTTTACTACACGAAGCCCTGCTTATCCATCATGACTGGTCTACCGACGAAATCTACCTGAGGTTTTTATATATATTTTTCCCAACAGGCCCCTCCATCGTGACGTCCCCTGAATGCCCATCTGCTAGCCTGCTAGCCACGGCCCGCTAGCTGTCTTGAGCAAATTGGACTGTTAACTGAAGAGATCCATCGGCCAATTTCTTGGGCCACTATACCGATTTTGCCAATTGGACTGGACCCCTTTGCTACACGGAACCCTACTAATCCATCACGACTGGTCTATCGACATAACCGCACGAGGAGGCTATAACAGACTTCCTCCGTCGTGACGTCCCTCTAAGGCCTTCTGCTAGCTTGCTAGCCCTGGCCTGCTAGCTGTCTGAATCGCCGTCTCTCCAGCCAGCCTAACTACTCACTGGACCCCTATGATCACTCTGCTATGCATGCCTCTCCCTCATGTCAACATGCCTTGTCCATTTCTGTTCTGGTTACTGATTATTGTCTTATTTCACTGTAGAGCCTCTAGCCCTGCTCAATATGCCTTAGCCAACCCTTTAGTTCCACCTCCCACACATGCGGTGACATCAGCTGGTTTAAATGTTTCTAGAGACAATATCTCTCTCATCAGCACTCAATGCCTAGGTTTACCTCCAATGTATTCACATCCTACCATAACTTTGATGGTACATTATGCCTTGAATCTATTATATCATGCTAAAAACCTGCTCCTTATACTCTCTGTTCCAAACATACTAGACGACCGTTTCTTATAGCCTTTAGCCTCTGTTCCTCTGGTGATGTAGAGGTTAATCCAGGCCATGCAGTGGCTAGCTCCACTCCTATTCCCCAGGTGCTCTCATTTGTTGACTACTTTAACCATAAAAGCCTTGGTTTCATGCATGTTAACATTAGAAGCCTCCTCCCTGAGTTTGTTTTATTCACTGCTTTAGCACACTCTGCCAACCTGGATGTCCTAGCCGTGTCTGAATTGTGGCTTAGGAAGACCACCAAAAACATGACATTTCCATCCCTAACTATAACATTTTCCGACAAGATAGAACTGCCTAAGGGGGCGGAGTTGCAATTGACTGCAGAGATAGCCTGCAGAGTTCTGTCTTACTATCCAGGTCTGTACCCAAACAATTTGAGCTTGTACTTTTAAAAATCCACCTTTCTAGAAACAAGTCTCTCACCATTGCCGCTTGCTATAGACCACCCTCTGCCCCCAGCTGTGCCCTGGACACCATATGTGAACTGATTGCCCCCATCCATCTTCAGAGTTTGTGCTGCTAGGTGACCTAAACTGGGACATGCTTAACACCCCGGCCATCCTACAATCTAAGCTTGATGCCTTCAATCTCACACAAATGATCAGTGAACCTACCAATGACAAACCCAAATCCGTAAACACGGGCACCCTCATAGATATCATCCTAACCAACTTGCCCTCCAAATACACCTCTGCTGTTTTCAACCAAGATCTCAGCGGTCACTGCCTCATTGCTAGCATCCGTAATGGGTCAGCGGTCAATCGACCACCCCTCATCACTGTCAAACTCTCCCTAAAACACTTCTGCAAGCAGGCCTTTCCAATCGACCTGGCCCGGGTATCCTGGAAGGATATTGACCTCATCCTGTCAGTAGAGGATGCCTAGTTATTCTATAAAAGTGCCTTCCTCACCATCTTAAATACACATGCTCCATTCAAAAAAATGTAGAAACAGGAACAGATATAGCCCTTGGTTCACTTCAGGCGAGACTGCCCTCGACCAGCACAAAAAACATCCTGTGGTGTATTGCATTAGCATCGAACAGCCCCCGTGATATGCAACTTTTCAGGGAAGTTAGGATCCAATATACACAGGCAGTTAGGAAAGCTAAGGCTAGCTTTTCAAACAGAAATTTGCATCCTGTAGCACAAACTCAAAAAAAGTTCTGGGACACTGCATGACACCATGGAGAATAAGAGCACCTCCTCCCAGCTGCCCACTGCACTGACGCTAGGAAACTCTGTCACCACCGATAAATCCACTATAATTGAGAATTTCAATAAGCATTTTTCTACGGCTGGCCATGCTTTCCACCTGGCTACCCCTACCCCGGTCAACTGCCCTGCACCCCCCACAGTAACTCTCCCAAGCCTCCCCCATTTCCCCTTCACCCCAATCCAGTCAGCTGATGTTCTGAAAGAGCTGCAAAATCTGGACCCCTACAAATCAGCCGGGCAAGACAATCTGGATCCTCTCTTTGTAAAATGATCTGCCAAAATTATTGCAACCCCTATTACTAGCCTGTTCAACCTCTCTTTCGCATCGTCTGAGATTCCCAAAGATTGGAAAACTGCTGCGATCATCCCCGTCTTCAAAGGGGGAGACACTCTAGACCCAAACTGCTACAGACCTATATCTATTCTACCCTGCCTTTCTAAGGTCTTCGAAAGCCAAGTTAACAAACAGATTACCGATCATTTTGAGTCCCACCATACCTTCTCCGCTATGCAATCTGGTTTCAGAGCTGGCCATGGTTGCACCTCAGCCATGCTCAAGGTCCTAAATTATATCATAACCGCCTGTTGTCCGGACCTCTGGCAGTCTCTATGGGGTGCCACAGGGTTCAATTCTCGGGGCCGACTCTCTTCTCTGTATACATCAATGACCGCCTGTTGTCCGGACCTCTGGCAGTCTCAATGATGTTGCTCTTGCTGCTGGTGAGTCTCTGATCCACCTCTACGCAGGCTACACCATTCTGTATACTTCTGACCCTTCTTTGGACACTGTGTTAACTAACCTCAAGACGAGCTTCAATGCCATACAACTCTCCTTCCGTGGCCTCCAACTGCTTTTAATTGCAAGTAAAACTTAATGCATGCTCTTCAACCGATCGCTGCCTGCACCTGCCCACCCGTCCAGCATCATTACTCTGGATGGTTCTGACTTAGACTATGTCGACAAGTACAAATACCTAGGTGTCTGGCTAGACTGTAAACTCTCCTTCCAGACTCACATTAAGCATCTCCAATCCAAAATTAAATCTAGAATAGGCTTCCTATTTTGCAACAAAGTATCCTTCACTCATGCTGCCAAACATACCCTCGTAAAACTGACCATCCTACCGATCCTCAACTTCGACGATGTCATTTACAAAATAGCCTCCAACACTCTACTCAACAAATTGGATGCAGTCTATCACAGTGCCATTCGTTTTGTCACCAAAGCCCCATATATTACCTACCACTGCGACCTGTACGCTCTCGTTGGCTGGCCCTCGCTTCATACTCATCGCCAAACCCACTGGCTCCAGGTCATCTACAAGTCTTTGCTAGGTAAAGGCCCGCCTTAACTCAGCTCACTGGTCACCATGGCAGCACCCACCCATAGCATGCGCTCCAACAGGTATATCTCACTGGTCACCCCCAAAGCCAATTCCCCTTTGGCCGCCATTCCTTTCAATTCTCTGCTGCCAATGACTGGAACGAACTGCAAAATCACTGAAGGTGAAGACTCATATCTCCCTCACTAGTTTTAAGCACCAGCTGTCAGAGCAGCTCACAGATCACTGCACCTGTATTGCTTGCCTCACTTCGAGGGAGTTTTTCCTAGCCACCATGCTTCTACACCTGCATTGCTTGCTGTTTGGGGTTTTATGCTGGGTTTCTGTACAGCACTTTGAGATATCAGCTGATGTACAAAGGGCTATATAAATACATTTGATTTGATTTGACCTGTACATAGCCCATCTGTAAATAACCCATCCAACTACCTCATCCCCTTACTGTATTTATTTATTTGTCTTGCTCCTTTGCACCCCAGTATCTCTACTTGCACATTCATCTTCTGCACATCTGTCACTCCAGAGGTTTATTGGTATATTGTAATTACTTCGCCACTATGGCCTATTTATCGCCTTAACTTACCTCATTTGCACACAATGTATATAGACTTTTTCTACTGTATTATTGACTGTATGTTTGTTTATTCCATGTGTAACTCTGTGTTGTTGTTTGTGTCAAACTACTTTGCTTTATCTTGGCCAGGTCGCAGTTGTAAATGAGAAATTGTTCTCAACTAGCATACCTGGTTAAATAAAGATGAAATAAATCAAATCAAATAAAAATGTGAGAATGCTATTCATTGACTACAGCTCAGCACTCAAAACCGTAGTGCCCTCAAAGCTCATCAATAAGCTAAGGACCCTGGGACTAAACACCTCCCTCTGCAACTGCATCCTGGAGACTCCTGAACATCTAGTCAAATGGCTATTTGCATTGCCCCCTCTTTACACCACTGCTACTCTCTGTTGTCATCTATGCATAGTCCCTTTAATAACTCTACCTACATGTACATACTACCTCAACTAACGGGTGCCCCGGCACATTGACTCTGTATCGGTACCTCCTTGTATATAGTCTCACTATTGTTATTTTACTGCTGCTTTTGTTCATTTACTTACTCTTTAATGACGTGTTACGTTAACTCTTATTTTTATCTGTATTTTTAAAAAACTGCATTGTTGTTTAGGGGCTCGTAAGTAAGCATTTCACTGTAAGCTCTACTACACCTGTTGTATTCGGCGCAAGTGACTAATGTAATTTGATTTGACTTGATATATACTAATCTACTGTATAATGATTTAATTCCATATACTAATATACTGTATAATGATTTCATCACTTCTCTATTCCCTCCCCTCCCCTCTTCTCTGCTCTTCTCCTTCTCCCCTGCTCTCCCATCCCCTCCTCTCCCCTCTTCTTCGCTCTTCTCCCCCCTTCTCCCTCTCTCTCTCCTCTCCTTCTCCCTCCCTCCCCCCTCCCCTCCCCTCCTCTCCTATCCCCCCCTCCCCCTCTCCTCTAGGGACCTAAAGACTAAGATAGAGAAGGAGGACACTAAGATTGAGCTGCTGGGTACTCAGACCACCCTGGTAGACTCTCACTGTATCCGCTGTCTGCAGCCCTTCAAGTTTCTGGTCAACAGTAAGCGTCAGTGCATAGACTGTAAGATGTACACCTGCAAGGCATGCAGCCGCTACAACAAGAAGGATCACGGCTGGGTGTGCGACCCCTGTCGTATGACAAGGTGGGGGCCGTGGGTGTCAAGGCATCCTGAACACACAGCATTAAGAGATTCTCCTGAACACATAGTAATAACAGATGGGTTTGGAAACATTTGCAATCGTGTTTGACTGACCAGGTCTTGAACCCAGATCGTCTGTATCATTATGAAGCTTCAGGCAGTCAGAGAAGAGGGCCAACTCTTAGAAGGCTAGTTATAATATATAGTTAGAGAAGAGGGCCAACTCTTAGAAGGATAGTAATAATATATAGTTATAGTAGGGCCAACTCTTAGAAGGCTAGTAATAATATATAGTTATATAGAATAGGGCCAAGAGTCCTGTTCAGGTGACATGGTCAGGAAACTATTCTAGCTCTATGGGGTTCATATACATTCCATTGATGATGGGGTTCATATTGAGACTGGAGTGACTCTCCTAGCTCTATGGGGTTCATATTGAGACTGGAGTGACTCTCCTAGCTCTATGGGGTTCATATTGAGACTGGAGTAACTCTCCTAGCTCTATGGGGTTCATATTGAGACTGGAGTAACTCTCCTAGCTCTGTGGGTTTCATATTAAGACTGGAGTGACTCTCCTAGCTCTATGGGGTTCATATTGAGACTGGATGGGGTGAGACTGGAGCTCCTAGCTCTATGGGGTTCATATTGAGGCTGGGTGAGACTGGAGTGACTCTCCTAGCTCTATGGGGTTCATATTGAGACTGGATGGGGTTCATATTGAGACTCTCCTAGCTCTATGGGGTTCATATTGAGACTGGAGTGACTCTCCTAGCTCTATGGGGTTCATATTGAGACTGGAGTGACTCTCCTAGCTCTATGGGGTTCATATTGAGACTGGAGTGACTCTCCTAGCTCTATGGGGTTCATATTGAGACTGACTCTCCTAGCTCTATGGGGTGAGACTCTCCTAGCTCTATGGGGTTCCTAGTAACTCTATGGGGTTCATATTGAGACTGGAGTGACTCTCCTAGCTCTATGGGGTTCATATTGAGACTGGAGTAACTATCCTAGCTCTATGGGGTTCATATTGAGACTGGAGTGACTCTCCTAGCTCTATGGGGTTCATATTGAGACTGACGTGACTCTCCTAGCACTATGGGGTTCATATTGAGGCTGGAGTGACTCTCCTAGCTCTATGGGGTTCATATTGAGACTGGAGTGACTCTCCTAGCTCTATGGGGTTCATATTGAGACTGGAGGCTCTATGGGGTGAGACTGGAGTGACTCTCCTAGCCTATGGGGTTCATATTGAGACTGGAGTGACTCTCCTAGCTCTATGGGGTTCATATTGAGACTGGAGTGACTCTCCTAGCTCTATGGGGTTCATATTGAGACTGGAGTGACTCTCCTAGCTCTATGGGGTTCATATTGAGACTGGAGTAACTCTCCTAGCTCTATGGGGTTCATATTGAGACTGGAGTGACTCTCCTAGCTCTATGGGGTTCATATTGAGACTGGAGTGACTCTCCTAGCTCTATGGGGTTCATATTAAGACTGGAGTGACTCTCCTAGCTCTATGGGGTTCATATTGAGACTGGAGTGACTCTCCTAGCTCTATGGGGTTCACTCTAGCTCTTGAGGCTGGAGTGACTCTCCAAGCTCTATGGGGTTCATATATTGAGACTGGAGTGACTCTCCTAGCTCTATGGGGTTCATATTGAGGCTGGAGTGACTCTCCTAGCTCTATGGGGTTCATATTGAGACTGAGTAACTCTCCTACTGGGGGAGACTGACTCTCCTAGCTCTATGGGGTTCATAGCTCTATGATTGAGACTGGAGTGACTCTCCTAGCTCTATGGGGTTCATATTGAGACTGGAGTGACTCTCCTAGCTCTATGGGGTTCATATTGAGACTGGATGGGGTGACTGGAGTGACTCCTAGCTCTATGGGGTTGAGACATATTGAGAGACTGGCTCTATGGGGTTCATATTGACTCTCCTAGCTCTATGGGGTTCATATTGAGACTGGCTCTATGGGGTTCATATTGAGACTGGAGTAACTCCTAGCTCTATGGGGTTCATATTGAGACTGGAGTGACTCTCCTAGCTCTATGGGGTTCATATTGAGACTGGAGTGACTCTCCTAGCTCTATGGGGTTCATATTGAGACTGGAGTGACTCTCCTAGCTCTATGGGGTTCATATTGAGACTGGAGTGACTCTCCTAGCTCTATGGGGTTCATATTGAGACTGGAGTGACTCTCCTAGCTCTATGGGGTTCATATTGAGACTGGAGTGACTCTCCTAGCTCTATGGGGTTCATATTGAGACTGGATGGGGTGAGACTGGAGTCTCCTAGCTCTATGGGGTTCATATTGAGACTGGAGTGACTCTCCTAGCTCTATGGGGTTCATATTGAGACTGGAGTGACTCTCCTAGCTCTATGGGGTTCATATTGAGACTGGAGGTTCTATGGGGTTATTGAGACTGGAGTGACTCTCCTAGCTCTATGGGGTTCATATTGAGACTGGAGTGACTCTCCTATAGCTCTGGAGACTGACTCTCCTAGCTCTATGGGGTTCTGGAGTGATAGCTCTTGTTCATAGAGACTGGAGTGACTCTCCTAGCTCTATGGGGTTCATATTGAGACTGGACTGGAGTGACTCTCCTAGCTCTATGGGGTTCATATTGAGACTGGAGTGACTCTCCTAGCTCTATGGGGTTCATATTGAGACTGGAGTGACTCTCCTAGCTCTATGGGGTTCATATTGAGACTGGAGTGACTCTAGCTCTATGGGGTTCATATTGAGACTGGAGTGACTCTCCTAGCTCTATGGGGTTCATATTGAGACTGGAGTGACTCTCCAAGCTCTATGGGGTTCATATTGAGACTGGAGTGACTCTCCTAGCTCTATGGGGTTCATATTGAGACTGGAGTGACTCTCCTAGCTCTATGGGGTTCATATTGAGACTGGAGTGACTCTCCTAGCTCTATGGGGTTCATATTGAGACTGGAGTGACTCTCCTAGCTCTATGGGGTTCATATTGAGACTGGGGTTCATATTGAGAGTGACTCTCCTAGCTCTATGGGGTTCATATTGAGACTGGAGTGACTCTCCTAGCTCTATGGGGTTCATATTGAGACTGGAGTGACTCTCCTAGCTCTATGGGGTTCATATTGAGACTGGAGTGACTCTCCTAGCTCTATGGGGTTCATATTGAGACTGGGGTTCATATTGAGACTGGAGTGACTCTCCTAGCTCTATGGGGTTCATATTGAGACTGGAGTGACTCTCCTAGCTCTATGGGGTTCATATTGAGACTGGAGTGACTCTCCTAGCTCTATGGGGTTCATATTGAGACTGGAGTAACTCTCCTAGCTCTATGGGGTTCATATTGAGACTGGAGTGACTCTCCTGGAGCTCTATGGGGTTCATATTGAGACTGGAGTGACTCTCCTAGCTCTATGGGGTTCATATTGAGACTGGAGTGACTCTCCTAGCTCTATGGGGTTCATATTGAGACTGGAGTGACTCTCCAAGCTCTATGGGTTCATATTGAGACTGGAGTAACTCTCCTAGCTCTATGGGGTTCATATTGAGACTGGAGTGACTCTAGCTCTATGGGGTTCATATTGAGACTGGAGTGACTCTCCTAGCTCTATGGGGTTCATATTGAGACTGGAGTGACTCTCCTAGCTCTATGGGGTTCATATTGAGACTGGAGTGACTCTCCTAGCATATTGAGACTGGAGTGACTCTCCAAGGGGTTCATATTGAGACTGGAGTGACTCTCCTACTCTATGGGGTTCATATTGAGACTGGAGTGACTCTCTATGGGGTTCATATTGAGACTGGAGTGACTCTCCTAGCTCTATGGGGTTCATATTGAGACTGGAGTGACTCTCCTAGCTCTATGGGGTTCATATTGAGACTGGAGTGACTCTCCAAGCTCTATGGGGTTCATATTGAGACTGGAGTGACTCTCCAAGCTCTATGGGGTTCATATTGAGACTGGAGTGACTCTCCAAGCTCTATGGGGTTCATATTGAGACTGGAGTGACTCTCCTAGCTCTATGGGGTTCATATTGAGACTGGAGTGACTCTCCTAGCTCTATGGGGTTCATATTGAGACTGGAGTGACTCTCCTAGCTCTATGGGGTTCATATTGAGACTGGAGTGACTCTCCTAGCTCTATGGGGTTCATATTGAGACTGGAGTGACTCTCCAAGCTCTATGGGGTTCATATTGAGACTGGAGTGACTCTCCAAGCTCTATGGGGTTCATATTCAGACTGGAGTGACTCTCCTAGCTCTATGGGGTTCATATTGAGACTGGAGTGACTCTCCAAGCTCTATGGGGTTCTCTATGGGGTTCATATTGAGACTGGAGTGACTCTCCTAGCTCTATGGGGTTCATATTGAGACTGGAGTGACTCTCCAAGCTCTATGGGGTTCATATTGAGACTGGAGGACTCTCCTCATGGGGTTATTGAGACTGGAGTGACTCTCCTAGCTCTATGGGGTTAAGACTGGAGTGATATTGGGGTTCATAGAGACTGGAGTGACTCTCCTAGCTCTATGGGGTTCATATTGAGACTGGAGTGACTCTCCTAGCTCTATGGGGTTCATATTGAGACTGGAGTGACTCTCCTAGCTCTATGGGGTTCATATTGAGACTGGAGTGACTCTCCTAGCTCTATGGGGTTCATATTGAGACTGGAGTGACTCTCCTAGCTCTATGGGGTTCATATTGAGACTGAAGTGACTCTTGTGTTTACCTTGCAGGGTCCTGAAAATTGGAACAGTGGGATGGTACCATGACAATGTGCGCACCCGTTTCAAGCGCTTCGGCAGTGCCAAGGTGATGAAGTCTCTTTACAAGCGACTCAATGGAGAGGGTGGGTTCTTTTTGTTTGATTATTGAGTCATTGTGCATACTTCTAAATGTAATCACATGTTACAGTTGTGGTTGTTGTTGAGAGTGTCCGAGTGTCACATTTTGGTCACCAAATGATCATGAGTGTGACACATGGCTGGCTGTAATGAAGAGTCACATGGCAGGGCCTGTACTTGACACCGGGGTGACATAGCCATGCTATGATGACATATGGTCACCACTGGCAGCTGGTGGGAGGAGCTATAGGAGGACGGGCTCATTGTAAACGGAATGGTATCAAACACATTAAAAATATGGAAACCACATGTTTGACTCCGTTCCATTGATTCCATTCCAGCCATTACAATGAGCCTGTCCTCCTATAGCTCCTCCCACCAGCCTCCACTAATGGTCACATGTAGAGTTCTAGAACTGGGAACAGTGTTCTAGAACTGAGTGACTGTTGTCTGTTCTGTATTCTAACAGTCCTCTTGACCCAGACCTCACATAGGACAAAGAGATGATTTGAAGTACAGTACCAGTCAAAAGTTTGGACACACCTACTCATTCAAGGGTTTTTCTTTATTTTTACTATTTTCTACATTGTAGAATAGAGAAGACATCAAAACTATTAAATAATCTGGAATCATGTAGTAACCAAAAAAGTGTCAAACAAATCAAAATATATTTTTGATTATTGCCTTGATGACAGCTTTGCACACTCTTGGCAGCTTTGCACACTCTCAACCAGCTTCACCTGGAATGTTTTTCCAACAGTCTTGAAGGAGTTCCCACATATGCTGAGCACTTGTTGGCTGCTTTTCCTTCACTCTGCGGTCCAACTCATCCCAAACCATTTAAATTCAGTTGAGGTCAGGTGATTGTGGAGGCCAGGTCATCTGATGCAGCACTCCATCACTCTCCTTCTTGGTCAAATGGAGGTGTGTTTTGGGTCGGTGTCCTGTTGAAAAACAAATGATGGTCCCACTAAGGGAAAACCAGATGGGACGGCGTATTACTGCAGACTGCTGTGGTAGCCATGCTGGTTAAGTGTGCCTTGATCATCCATTCATCCAGATCATCCATTCACCTACTCTGCGTCTCATAAAGACGCGGCGATTGGAACCAAAAATCTCAAATTTGGACTCAACAGACCAAAGGACAGATTTCCAACGGTCTAATGTTCATTGCTCATGTTTCTTGGCCCAAGCAAGTCTCTTCTTATTATTGATATCTTTTAGTAGTGGTTTCTTTGCAGCAATTCGACCATGAAGGCCTGATTCACGCAGTCTCCTCTGAACAGTTGATGTTGAGATGTGTCTGTTACTTGAACTCTGTGAAGCATTTATTTGGGCTGCAATTTCTGAGGCTGGTAACTCTAATGAACATATCCTCTGCAGCAGAGGTAACTCTGGATCTTACTTTCCTGTGGCGGTCGTCATGAGAGCCTGTTTCATCATAGCGCTTAATGGTTTCTGCGACTGCACTTGAAGAAACTTTCAAAGTTCTTGAAATTTTCCGGGTTGACTGACCTTCATGTCCTAAAGTAATGATGTCCTGTCGTTTCTCGTTGCTTATTTAAGCTGTTCTTCCTATAATATGGACTTGGTCTTTTACCAAATTGGGCTATCTTCTGTATACCACCCCTACCTTGTCAGAACACAACTGATTGGCTCAAACGCATTAAGAAGGAAAGTAATTCCACAAATGAACTTTTAACAAGGAACCCCTGTTCATTGAAATGTATTCCAGGTTACTACCTCATGATGCTGGTTGAGAGAATGCCAAGAGTGTGCAAAGCTGTCATCAAGGCAAAGGGTGGCAACTTTGAAGAATCTCAAATATAAAATATATTTTGATTCCATGTGTTATTTTATAGTTTTGATGTCTTCACTATTATTGTACAATGTAGAAAATAGTAAAAATAAAGATCTTGGAATGAGCAGGTGACTGGTACTGTCTATATAACTATTAATAACAGAATATCACTTCTCTCTGTCTTCACAGGTGCCCGTCGTGACAGTGACACACAAAGCATGCCTGATTTCCGCAGTAAGTAGAATAGACGAAGGCAATGGGAAAAATATATCAATATTTCAACATACCTGAAAACTGCTTAACCCTGTGGTACTTTTGCATATCATAGCGGAGCTGACAACACCAGCATAAGCACTATGATATACAAACGTAACAAGGGGTTACACAATTTGAGAAGAAAAAAGTACCCCTTCTTCTCCCTCTCTCCCCTGTAGATGATAGGTACAATGGTCATGATGAGGACTACGCAGAAGCAGAAGCTCAGCGATACAAAATGGTAAACAGTTTCTCCTCTCAATATCGTTCTTGAGAAACTGGATATCATATCCCAGACTCACTCCTTCTCTTTATGTCTCCATCCTGTTGTTCTGTCAGATGAGAAAGAACAAGCGCCTGCTCTCTGTTCATCCCATGGACTTGGATGTGGATATAGAAGAGTATGTTCCACCCCACTCTCGCACTCACTCTCGTCGACAATCCTACCAGGTAGACGGACCAAACAGTCCTGGTTTCTACTAGCCAAAAGTAGTGCATTGTGGGAATAGGGGTTTATTTCAGGTTGTGATGGTTATGTCACCTACAGCAGATCCAGGAGGAGCGAGGTGGTGGTCACCGGGGTGACATGGAGTTCATGGATTCCATGCAGCAGCAACACCACCGCATGAACCGTAGGAAGAGCCTGGATAGGTACAACATGCGCCCTGGTAAGCAACACGCACACACACACTCCCACACACACACAGACATTAAATCAGAGCTGGTTAGTTTGCAATGTAATGGCATTACAATACTACAACAACAGTAATCTCACGCCAAACCGACATTTTGTAATATAACCTGAGCTAAAGCGATGGTCCTCAGACGATGGGCAGTATGGGATGGTGCGTGCCCGCTCCCTATCCAAGATCAGCTCCTCTATGAACCGCCAGCACTATGTGGACACGTCAGAAGAGGAGGAGGGAGGGCGCAACACCATGTACCAGACCCCTATCGCCGACGCCCTTCCTACAGCCGAGTTGGCTCTCACGAGAACCTGCAGGCCCCAACACAGCAACCGGTAGGATGTGTGTTGTGTGTGTGTGTGAGAAGGAGAGAGTGAAATAGAGCTGAAACAGAGATGAGACACATGACGTCTCTCTCCACTATTAAACTACCCTGACATGAGACAGATGACGTCTCTCTCCACTATTAAACTACCCTGACATGAGACAGATGACGTCTCTCTTCACTATTAAACTACCCTGACATGAGACAGATGACGTCTCTCTCCACTATTAAACTACCCTGACATGAGACAGATGACGTCTCTCTCCACTATTAAACTACCCTGACATGAGACAGATGACGTCTCTCTCCACTATTAAACTACTCTGACATGAGACAGATGGCATCTCTCTTCACTATTAAACTACCCTGACATGAGACAGATGGCATCTCTCTTCACTATTAAACTACCCTGACATGAGACAGATGACGTCTCTCTCCACTATTAAACTACCCTGACATGAGACAGATGACGTCTCTCTCCACTATTAAACTACCCTGACATGAGACAGATGATGCCTCTCTCCACTATTAAACTACCCTGACATGAGACAGATGACGTCTCTCTCCACTATTAAACTACCCTGACATGAGACAGATGACGTCTCTCTCCACTATTAAACTACCCTGACATGAGACAGATGACGTCTCTCTCCACTATTAAACTACCCTGACATGAGACAGATGACGTCTCTCTCCACTATTAAACTACCCTGACATGAGACAGATGACGTCTCTCTTCACTATTAAACTACCCTGACATGAGACAGATGACATCTCTCTCCACTATTAAACTACCCTGACATGAGACAGATGACGTCTCTCTCCACTATTAAACTACCCTGACATGAGACAGATGACATCTCTCTTCACTATTAAACTACCCTGACATGAGACAGATGACATCTCTCTTCACTATTAAACTACCCTGACATGAGACAGATGACGTCTCTCTTCACTATTAAACTACCCTGACATGAGACAGATGACGTCTCTCTTCACTATTAAACTACCCTGACCATAGAAAATTAACCACATTAACTGACAAACAAGGGTGGACTTGTCCTTCCACTCAAGCCTGGGAAGATAGATTTCAAACACTGTTGGGCTGATTTACATTGTACATGTATTTATTGGAAGTTGTGTGTCTCAAGTGATGCATGCTGGGGTTTTTAGTGGATTGAACTTCAGAGAGCAGAACAAAGACAACTTCGTTTCTTGATTTGGATAATTAAAGATTTTTTAAAATTTGTATTTTATTTATTTCACCTTTGTTTAACCAGGTAGGCAAGTTGAGATCAAGTTCTCATTTACAATTGCGACCTGGCCAAGATAAAGCAAAGCAGTTCAACACATACAACAACACAGAGTTACACATGGAGTAAAACAAACACAGACAATAATACAGTAGAAAAACAAGTCTATATACAATGTGAGCAAATGAGGTGAGATAAGGGAGGTAAAGGCAAAAAAAGGCCATGGTGGCAAAGTAAATACAATATAGCAAGTAAAACACTGGAATGGTAGATTTTCAGTAGGTGAATGTGCAAAGTAGAAATACTAGGGTGCAAAATAAATAAATAAATACAGTAGGGGATGAGGTAATTGTTTGGGCTATTTATAGATGGGCTATGTACAGGTGCAGTGATCTGTGAGCTGCTCTGACAGCTGGTGCTCAAAGCTGGTGAGGGAGATGTGTTTCCAGTTTCAGAGATTTTTGTAGTTCGTTCCAGTCATTGGCAGCAGAAAACTGGAAGGAGAGGCGGCCAAAGGAGGAATTGGCCCTGGGGGTGACCAGTGAGATATACCTGCTGGAGCGCGTGCTATGAGTGGGTGCTGCTATGGTGACCAGCGAGCTGAGATAAGGCGGGACTTTACCTAGCAGAGTCTTGTAGATGACCTGGAACCAGTGAGTTTGGCGACGAGTATGAAGCGAGGGCCAGCCAACGAGAGCGTACAGGTCGCAGTGGTGGGTAGTGTATGGGGCTTTGGTGACAAAACTGATGGCACTGTGATAGACTGCATCCAATTTGTTGAGTAGAGTGTTGGAGGCTATTTTGTAAATGACATCGCCGAAGTCGAGGGTCGGTAGGATGGTCAGTTTTACGAGGGTATGTTTGGCAGCATGAGTGAAGGATACTTTGTTGCAAAATAGGAAGCCAATTCTAGATTTAACTTTGGATTGGAGATGTTTGATGTGAGTCTGGAAGGAGAGTTTACAGTCTAACCGGACACCTAGGTATTTGTAGTTGTCCACATATTCTAAGTCAGAACCGTCCAGAGTAGTGATGCTGGGCGGGCGGGCAGATGTAGGCAGCGATCGGTTGAAGAGCATGCATTTAGTTTTACTTGTATTTAAGAGCAGTTAGAGGCTACGGAAGGAGAGTTGTATGGCATTGAAGCTCATCTGGAGTGTAGTTAACACAGTTTCCAAAGAAGGGCCAGAAGTATACAGAATGGTGTCGTCTGCGTAGAGGTGGATCAGAAACTCACCAGCAGCAAGAGCAACATCATTGATGTATACAGAGAAAAGAGTTGGCCCAAGAATTGAACCTTGTGGCACCCCCATAGAGACTGCCAGAGGCCCGGACAACAGGCCCTCTGATTTGACACACTGAACTCTATCGGAAAAGTAGTTGGTGAACCAGGCGAGGCAATCATTTGAGAAACTGAGGCTGTTGAGTCTGCTGATGAGGATGTGGTGATTGACAGAGTCGAAAGCCTTGGCCAGGTCAATGAATACGGCTGCACAGTATTGTTTCTTATCGATGGTGGTTAAGATATTGTTTAGGACCTTGAGCGTGGCTGAGGTGCACCCATGACCAGCTCTGAAACCCGATTGCATTGGGGAGAAGGTACGGTGGGATTCAAAATGGTCGGTAATCTGTTTGTTAACTTGGCTTTCGAAGACCTTAGAAAGGCAGGGTAGGATAGATATAGGTCTGTAGCAGTTTGGGTCAAGAGTGTCCCCCCCCCTTTGAATAGGGGGATGACCGCAGCTGCTTTCCAATCTTTGGGAATCTCAGATGACATGAAAGAGAAGTTGAACAGGCTAGTAATAGGGGTTGCAATAATTTAGGCAGATCATTTTAGAAAGAAAGGGTCCAGATTGTCTAGCCCTGCTGATTTGTAGGGGTCCAGATTTGCAACTCTTTCGGAACATCAGCTGACTGGATTTGGGAGAAGGAGAAATGGGGAAGGCTTGGGCGAGTTGCTGTGGGGGGTGCAGTGCTGTTGACCGGGGTAGGGGTAGCCAGGTGGAAAGCATGGCCAGCCGTAGAAAAATGCTTATTGAAATTCTCAATTATAGTGGATTTATCTGTGGTGAGTTTCCTAGTGTCAGTGCAATGGACAGCTGGGAGGAGGTGCTCTTATTCTCCATGGACTTTACAGTGTCCCAGAACCTTTTTGAGTTTGTGTTGCAGGAAGCAAATTTCTGTTTGAAAAAGCTAGCCTTGGCTTTTCTATGCCTGTGTATATTGGTTTCTTACTTCACCGAAAAGTTGCATATCACGGGGGCTGTTCGATGCTAATGCAGAATGTCACAGGATGTTTTTGTGCTGGTTAAGGGCAGTCAGGTCTGCAGAGAAAGGGCTATATCTGTTCCTGGTTCTACATTTTTTGAATGGGGCATGCTTATTTAAGATGGTGAGGAAGGCATTTTTAAAGAATAACCAGGCATCCTCTACTGTCGGGATGAGGTCAATGTCATTCCAGGATACCCCGGTCAGGTCGATTAGAAAGGCATGCTTGCTGAAGTGTTTCAGGGAGCATTTGACAGTGATGAGTGGAGGTCGTTCGACCACTGACCCATTACAGATACAGGCAATGAGGCAGTGATCGCTGATATCCTGGTTGAAAAGAGCAGAGGTGTCTTTGGAGGGCAAGTTGGTTAGGATGATATCTATGAGGGTGCCCGTGTTTATGGCTTTGGGGTTGTACCTGGAAGGTTCATTGATCATTTGTGTGGGATTGATGGCAACAAGCTTTGATTGTAGGATGTAGAATAGGGTGTAATCAGCTGCTCTGCTCAGCCAATGATTAGAAGGTCTATTTTGAGTGATTACTCCATGCAAGTCTGGTGTAATACAATATCCAACCTTGTGTCAGGTTTGCGTCTCGATTCATGCACAATGTACATTTTGTATTGGTCTCCCCTCATTCTTCTCCTGTCATTTTGTATTGGTCACACCTCATTCCTCTCCTGTCATTTTGTATTGGTCACACCTCATTCCTCTCCTGTCATTTTGTATTGGTCACACCTCATTCCTCTCCTGTCATTTTGTATCGGTCTCACCTCATTCTTCTCCTGTCATTTTGTATTGGTCTCACCTCATACCTCTCCTGTCATTTTGTATTGGTCTCACCTCACTTGGTCTCACCTCATTCCTCTCCTGTCATTTGTATTGGTCTCACCTCATACCTCTCCTGTCATTTTGTATTGGTCTCACCTCACTTGGTCTCACCTCATTCCTCTCCTGTCATTTGTATTGGTCTCACCTCACTCCTCTCCTGTCATTTCGTATTGGTCTCACCTCACTTGGTCTCACCTCACTCCTCTCCTGTCATTTTGTATTGGTCTCACCTCACTTGGTCTCACCTCATTCCTCTCCTGTCATTTGTATTGGTCTCACCTCATTCTTCTCCTGTCATTTTGTATTGGTCTCACCTCACTTGGTCTCACCTCATTCCTCTCCTGTCATTTGTATTGGTCTCACCTCACTCCTCTCCTGTCATTTGTATTGGTCTCACCTCACTCCTCTCCTGTCATTTCGTATTGGTCTCACCTCACTTGGTCTCACCTCACTCCTCTCCTGTCATTTGTATTGGTCTCACCTCACTCCTCTCCTGTCATTTCGTATTGGTCTCACCTCACTTGGTCTCACCTCACTCCTCTCCTGTCATTTCGTATTGGTCTCACCTCACTTGGTCTCACCTCACTCCTCTCCTGTCATTTCGTATTGGTCTCACCTCACTTGGTCTCACCTCACTCCTCTCCTGTCATTGTGATACAGGTCAATGCACTAAACAAGCGCATGTCAGCCATAGAGAGTCTCCTGAACCGGCTGGAGTCCAAGATGATTCTACCCCCCGACGATGAGGTAAGAAAGGGTTCAAAACCTTCCTATTGCTCTCCTAACAGAGCTTCTTATTGCTCTCCTAACAGAGCTTCTTATTGCTCTCCTAACCAAGCTTTCTACTGCTCTCCTAACAGAGCATCCTACTGCTCTCCTAACAGAGCATCCTACTGCTCTCCTAACAGAGCTTCCTAATGCTCTCTTAACAGAGCTTCTTATTGCTCTCCTAACAGCGCTTCTTATTGCTCTCCTAACAGAGCTTCTTATTGCTCTCCTAACAGAGCTTCTTATTGCTCTCCTAACAGAGCTTCTTGTTGCTCTCCTAACAGAGCTTCTTATTGCTCTCCTAACAGAGCTTCTTATTGCTCTCCTAACAGAGCTTCCTACTGCTCTCCTAACAGAGCTTCTTATTGCTCTCCTAACAGAGCTTCCTACTGCTCTCCTAACAGAGCTTCTTATTGCTCTCCTAACAGAGCTTCCTACTGCTCTCCTAACAGAGCTTATTATTGCTCTCCTAACAGAGCTTCTAACAGAGCTTCTTATTGCTCTCCTAACAGAGCTTCTTATTGCTCTCCTAACAGAGCTTCTTATTGCTCTCCTAACAGAGCTTCCTACTGCTCTCCTAACAGAGCTTCTTATTGCTCTCCTAACAGAGCTTCTAACAGAGCTTCTTATTGCTCTTCTAACAGAGCTTCTTATTGCTCTCCTAACAGAGCTTCTTGTTGCTCTCCTAACAGAGCTTCTTATTGCGCTCCTAACAGAGCTTCTTATTGCTCTCCTAACCAAGCTTCTTATTGCTCTCCTAACAGAGCTTCCTACTGCTCTCCTAACAGAGCTTCTTATTGCTCTCCTAACAGAGCTTCTTATTGCTCTCCTAACAGAGCTTCCTACTGCTCTCCTAACAGAGCTTCTTATTGCTCTCCTAACAGAGCTTCTAACAGAGCTTCTTATTGCTCTCCTAACAGAGCTTCTTATTGCTCTCCTAACAGAGCTTCCTACTGCTCTCTTAACAGAGCTTCTTATTGCTCTCCTTAAAGAGCTTCTTAATGCTCTCCTAATAGAGCTCCTAACAGAGCTTCTTATTGCTCTCCTAACAGAGCTTCTAACAGAGCTTCTTATCTGCTCTCCCTAACAGAGCTTCCTAACTGCTCTCCTAACAGAGCATCCTACTGCTCTCCTAACAGAGCTTCTTATTAACAGAGCTCTCCTAACAGAGCATCCTACTGCTCTCCTAACAGAGCTTCTTATTGCTCTCCTAACAGAGCTTCCTACTGCCCTCCTAACAGAGCTTCTTGTTGCTCTCCTAACAGAGCTTCTTGTTGCTCTCCTAACAGAGCTTCTTATTGCTCTCCTAACAGAGCTTCCTACTGCTCTCTTAACAGAGCTTCTTATTGCTCTCCTTAAAGAGCTTCTTAATGCTCTCCTAATAGAGCTCCTAACAGAGCTTCTTATTGCTCTCCTAACAGAGCATCCTACTGCTCTCCTAACAGAGCTTCCTACTGCTCTCTTAACAGAGCTTCTTATTGCTCTCCTTAAAGAGCTTCTTAATGCTCTCCTAATAGAGCTCCTAACAGAGCTTCTTATTGTTCTCCTAACAGAGCATCCTACTGCTCTCCTAACAGAGCATCCTACTGCTCTCCTAACAGAGCTTCCTACTGATCTCCTAACAGAGCTTCCTACTGCTCTCCTAACAGAGCTTCCTACTGATCTCCTAACAGAGCATTATCGTTCTTGGAATAATCACATTAGAGAGAATCACAGCTGTTCATCAAAGGGTAACTTGTTAGCTAACTCTGGCCTTAACCTGTTGTTGCCCAACTTAAGTTGGGCTCATTTCCATTACAACTCCTCCTTGTTGAATTTCTCCTTAACACATAAGCAATTCAACTCCTAAATATTCAAGTCTTAAACTGACGAGAACCTAGATAGAACTGACCCCAACCCTGTTTCTGTCCACCTGGAATAAAGTCAAGAAAACTGCCCAGAACAGAGTTCACTGGAGATGCACTGTTGAGGCTCGAGGTTCCCTTAGCAGCAAAAAAGAAAAAAGTCTAGTAAGTTAAACCTGTTTCTATCCACAGGCGACGTCCCCGACCGCTGCTCAGATAGAGGAGGAGAAGCTGAGGAGGAAGCTGAGCGAGCTGGCGGGGAACATCAGTGTTCCGTCCTCCGACGAGGAAGCAGGAGGGGGGAAGAAGACCCCTTTATTAAAGAGGGCCGCTGTGAAGAGTAACCTCCCAGTCCTCCCCTAGAGCCCCTCAGTTCCTCCAGCGATGAGGGGCCCACCGAGGCTCAGCAGGTGAATTTTGGGGGTCCTGTTATCCTGTTACATCTCAGACACACACCAAAAAGCTGTAGCGGAGGTGATAGGATCCAACCAATGATGTGTATAAACCCTGGATTGCTGTTGCTAAATAATGGCCAATGAGATGTTTTGAAGCCACCTGCCTCCATATTGGTACTCTTCCATAGGAGAACTACATAGGAGAACTACATAGGAGAACTACATAGGAGAACCACATAGGGGAACCACATAGGAGAACTACATAGGAGAACTACATAGGAGAACTACATGGGAGAACCACATAGGATAACTACATAGGAGAACTACATAGGAGAACTACATAGGAGAACTACATAGGAGAACCACATAGGAGAACTACATAGGAGAACCACATAGGAGAACTACATAGGAGAACTACATAGGAGAACTACATAGGAGAACCACATAGGAGAACCACATAGGAGAACTACATAGGAGAACCACATAGGAGAACTACATAGGAGAACTACATAGGAGAACCACATAGGAGAACTACATAGGAGAACCACATAGGAGAACCACATAGGAGAACCACATAGGAGAACTACATAGGAGAACTACATAGGAGAACTACATAGGAGAACTACATAGGAGAACCACATAGGAGAACCACATAGGAGAACCACATAGGAGAACTACATAGGAGAACTACATAGGAGAACCACATAGGAGAACTACATAGGATAACTACATAGGAGAACCACATAGGAGAACCACATGGGAGAACCACATAGGAGAACTACATAGGAGAACCACATAGGAGAACTACATAGGAGAACCACATAGGGATAACCACATAGGAGAACTACATAGGAGAACCACATAGGAGAACCACATAGGAGAACCACATAGGAGAACCACATAGGAGAACTACATAGGAGAACTCTTCCATAGGAATTAATGGAATTCTACAGTATTTCAATAAAATGTTTCAAGAACAAAATAACATATATTTAGGTATTTCTTTGTTGTAATGGGGACAGTATCATTAGTACAACAACAACAACAAATATTTTAAGGAATATATTTTGTATTTTTATGTTCAGTTCACATAATATAAATGTGTTTTTGTTTTTTTGTTTTTTTTACCCATTTTCTCCCAATTGGTGGTAAGTCTTGTCCCATCTTTGCACCTCCCCTACGGACTTGAGAGAGGTGAAGGTCGAGAGTCATGCGTCCTCTGAAACACGAGCATGCCAAGCTGCACTGCTTCTTGACACACTGCTCGCTTAACCCGCCACAATGAGTCACTAGATCGCAACGGGACAATAACATCCCGGCCGGCCAAACTCTCCCCTAACCCGGACGACGCTGAGCCAATTGTGCGCCGCCTTATGGCTCTCCCGGTCACGGCCGACTGCAACACAGCCTGGGATTGATCCCGGGTCTGTAGTGACGCCTCCAGCATTGTGATGCAGTTCCTTAGACAGCTGTGACACTTGGGAGGCCCCACATAATGTAATTTAAATGCATTAAAGTGGCTGTAATAGAATATACTTGTCAAAAACCAATGTAGACATTAATAAATGCAGGGGGAGTACCAAAATGGCCGTATGGTGGCTTCAAAACAACACCCCTTGTCAGTCATCTAGGGTTTACATCATTGGCTCCAACCAGGGACCTCTCGCACGCAGAGTTAACATCTTAAAACAATCCTTAACACTCTTTCTAGCACTAATACTCACACTTGTCTTTTCTCACTCGCACTTCAGCACTTTGCTGATAGCTGCTTTACTGAGGAAAAGTTGGACTTGCACCAACTGTCAGTCCCTCTGGATAAGAGTCTCTTGCTAAATGTCCGCAATGTCAATGTAAATGTCTTCACCATTAGACCAAGACAAAATCCTTGTGGTTTCAGGGTGACATTTGGGCTAGCAAGTCTCAGGCAGGTGCCACCTGATCACGAAAGTGTGATTCCAAATCACCTCCGCTACATATAGGAGACGTAGGTACGTTCCCAGCGGCTGATTTCTGTTCCCTTACATGGCTTCCAGAGATCCACCGCGGCGGCCCTCTGTGACATCACCAAAGAGTTTCTAAGGACCATTAATGCCGCTGAAAGCGCCATGAACGAGTACTTCCCCTCCATAACCTCTAATGACAGCCCCATGATAACTGACGAGGCAGAAGTAAGGAAAGCAGCTGAGTCTTACAGGGAACTTGAGGAAAATGTAAGCTTCAAAATCACACTCTTTTCCTCCCAAGCAATCAGAATCCAATCAAAATAGCTGTGTGTCAAGTGTAGGTCTGGAGCCTTTTGTTTAAAGCATGCGAAGAGACGTCTTGTGTTGTCTTAAAGCAGAGATTCGCTTTGTATTCCAAGCAGTCTAGTCTGGAAACTGTTAGCTTGCTAATGGTGTTTGGTTAGCAGCTCGTCTGTAAGGGTACATTTGTGGTGGTTGTCCTGTGCCCTGTTCCAGGTGTACATGACCTCAGGGAAGTCCTTTGATCTGGAGAAGAAGCTGAGGCATCTGGAGCAGAGTGCCAAGAACCGCTTCGGAGGGGCCACAGACTCGGAGCTGTCTGACCTGGAGGACGTGGTGGCTCTGACTGCACATCGGGTCCAGAGCACTGAGAGTGAGGTAGGTGACGAGGCTCTACTGCGGGTTCTACTGAGCAGGCTTTCTATTCAACAGGGATGTGCTGTATGGACTGAAAAGCACACTGTGAACTGTAGATTTCCAAGAACCATTGTGGCCTACAGAGATGCATGAAGAAATAACAATACCACACAAGAGCTCGTTAAGTTGACATATCTATTATTTTCAGATAACTTGTTTTCCTTCAGAAGGGGTATAATTTGTACTTTCTGTCTTTTCCTTCTCTCTTAGGTGTCTGATTTGGAGAACAAACTTGCTGCTCTAAGTGCCTCAGGGAAGAAAAAGGTGAGTGTGTTGTGCAATTCAATCATTCTCTTCAGACCCTCTTGGGCTTGCTTTGATGCTTATTGTTGTCACATGCTGTTGTCTAAAACATCTATTCTATCTGACAGATATCAGGTTCACAGAACAGGAAAAGGTTTAACCAAGACTTCCCCACAAGTAAGGCCCAAAGCATATTGTGATGCCCCTAATATGTTGTCTTTGAGTCCTGACCAACTGTGCTTATGACCATCTCCTCTTGTTTCCACCATCAGAACCCAGCAACGGCTCAGGATCCCTACGGAAATCCAATCACATGTAAAAGGACTGTATGACGAATAAGCCCAATGAAACTGTCTGTATTATCTGAGTTACTGAAATATACCTTCAACCTTATCTGTCACTGATCCACTGTATATCTGATGTCAATCTCATATCCATGTTGTTACAGTATGTTAATGGTATATCCACACCCACAATGCACAGCAGTTATGTGCTGTAAAAGCAGGCTACACCATAGCTATGTTCAATGCAAAAACAACCCTGGTTTACAGCCTGAAAGTCATACGCTTTCTAAAGTATCCTCTCAGTCTCAATGTATCTGATGGCTAAACTCATGAAATGATCTGATTGGTCAAAAGGGCAATTTGTGGGGAAACAATATCAGAATTGGGCTTCCTGCTGCAAAACAGTCTAAGTTTCCTGATTTAAAAGATGAATCTGTGCCATATAGGTTACCAACATTCAAGCAGAGGCCAGGGTGACGTTCTGTGTTAAAATGAAGTTTGATTAGTGAACACTGGTAAAGTGGTAGTTACTGTACACTATCATGACCTTGTCTAATAATGACCTTTTGGGTTCCATGGGATTCTGGGAAACAAGCACAACGACTTACTATCTTACATCACCACTGTGTTACATTCAAATAACTGAGTGTCTGTTTCATATTGTCATAGTACATATCTTTATGAAAAAGTGAAATGTTGTCTTGACACTGACCAGACAAATATGATATGAAATAACAAGTTATCTAGTCTGGATAATGATCTCTGTTTTCTTTCAATTCATATAAAAAAATATATGTATGACAATTATAAATATTGCAGTAGGATAAATATATATATATATATATATATATATACTGTATCATTTGAAAAGCTGCAGTGCGTTGTGCTGTCACTGGGCTTCTGCATCTAATAAATTGTATCACATCAACTATGGAGTGTTTCTATTCTGAGGGGATCTTAACATACACTACAGGTAAGAAGGCCCGCTCTGCCTTGCCCATATTGGTATCGTGATTGCAGGCAGACACGTGCTGCCACCTAGTGACACAGCGTTTTCACATTCATACATTATTGCTTTTTAAACAAACACGTGTACTTTTAAGATTTCTATTAGACTGTAATAACATATCAATGACACTAAAAACATAAATTAAACTGTAATACCATATCAATGCACTCCACACTGCCCTTTCCCACCTGGACAAAAGGAACACCTATGTGAGAATGCTATTCATTGACTACAGCTCAGCGTTCAACACCATAGTGCCCTCAAAGCTCATCACTAAGCTAAGGGCACTTGGACTAAACACGCCCCCAGGTGGTAAGGGTAGGTGACAACACATCCGCCACGCTGATCCTCAACACGGGGGCACGTCAGGGGTGCGTGCTCAATCCCCTCCTGTACTCCCTGTTCACTCATGACTGCACGGCCAGGCACGACTCCAACACCATCATTCAGTTTGCTGATGACACAACAGTGGTAGGTCTGATCACCGACAACAATGAGACAGCCTATAGGGAGGAGATCAGAGACCTGGCAGTGTGGTGCCAGGACAACAACCTCTCCCTCAATGTGAGCAAGACAAAGGAGATGATTGTGGACTACAGGAAAAGGAGGACCGAGCATGCCCCATTCTCATCGACGGGCTATAGTGGAGCAGGTTGAGAGCTTCAAGTTCCTTGACGTCCACATCACCAACAAACTATCATGGTCCAAGCACACCAAGACAGTCGTGAAGAGGGCACGACAAAACCTATTCCCCCTCAGGAGACTGAAAAGATTTGGCATGGGTCCTCAGATCCTCAAAAGGTTCTACAGCTGCACCATCGAGAGCATCCTGACTGGTTGCATCACTGCCTGGTATGGCAACTGCTCAGCCTCAGCCTTGACTCTGTACCGGTACCCCCTGTATATAGCCTCCACATTGACTCTGTAACGGTACCCCCTGTATATAGCCTCCACATTGACTCTGTAACTATGGTACCCCTTATATAGCTTCCACATTGACCATTGACTCGACCCGGTGTGACTCTGTACCCCCTGTATATAGCTTCCACATTGACTCTGTACCGGTACCCCCTGTATATAGCCTCCACATTGACTCATGTACCGGACTCTGTATATAGCCTCCACATTGGTACCCCTGTATGTAGCCTCCACATTGACTCATTGACTCTGTACCGGTACCCCCTGTATATAGCCTCCACATTGACTCATTGACTCTGTACCGGTACCCCCTGTATATAGCCTCCACATTGACTCATTGACTCTGTACCGGTACCCCCTGTATATAGCCTCCACATTGACTCATTGACTCTGTACCGGTACCCCCTGTATATAGCCTCCACATTGACTCTGTAACGGTACCCCCTGTATATAGCCTCCACATTGACACATTGACTCTGTACCGGTACCCCCTGTATATAAAGCCCCACTATAAAGCCCCACTATTGTTATTTAGTGCTGCTCTTTAATCATTTGTTATTCTTATCTCTTACCTTTTTTATAGGTATTATTTAAAACTGCATTGTTGGTTATGGGCTTGTAAGTAAGCATTTCCCTGTAACGTCTACAACTGTTGTATTTGGTGCATGTGACAAATACATTTAATTTAATTTGAATGACACTAGAAAACATCAATTCAACTGCAATAACATATGAATTACACTAAACAAACAATCATTCAGGGCAAATCTGTTATCTGTCCTCACTACAGGTGTGGCAAGCCAGCAACATACCACCCTGCACCCCACTGCTGGCTTGCTTCTGAAGCTAAGCAGGGTTGGTCCTGGTCAGTCCCTGGATAGGAGACCAGATGCTGCTGGAGGTGGTGTTGGAGGGCCAGTAGGAGGTGTTCTTTCTTCTGGTCCAAAAAAATATCCCAAATCCCCCCTCAAGAGACTGATTGGGGACACTGCCATGTGTAGGGTGCTGTCTTTTGGATGGGACGTTAAATGGATGTCCTGACTCTGCGGTCATTATAGATCCCATGGCACTTATCGTAGGAGTGTTAACCCTGGTGTCCTGGTTAAATTCCCAAGCTGTCCCTCATACCATCACGGTCACTTAATCATCCCCAGCTTCCAATTGGCTCATTCATCCCCTCCTCTCCCCTGTAACCATTTCCCAGGTCGTTGCTGTAAATGAGAATGTGTTCTCAGTCAATTTACCTGGTAATGAAAAGGTAGCCAGGTGGTTAGAGCATTAGGCCAGTAACTGAAAGGTTGCTAGATCAAAACCCTGAGCTGACAAGCTAAAATCTGTCGTGAACTGTTCCTAGGCCGTCCTCGTAGTTAAATAAAATATAGGAAGTGATTTCCCCGCAGTAGCTATGGATTGGCACTGAGCTCTCAGGCCTTATCTTTCTCCACTAGAGGGAGTAAATTCCTACCAGTTCCTATGGATTGGCACTGAGCTCTCCGGCATAAACAGAAGGCGTTCATCTAGTTTACTGACGAGACATGAGGTCAGAGTTAACGTTACAGATTAAAATTGTCTGATATTATAATTTAGGCTTGAATCAGAAATGCATATAAACAAAGGAATAAGATGAACATACAGCCACAATTTTGACATGGCAAGTGAGATGTATTTGGTTGAACTCAGTGCTGACCTTCCTTCTAAAATAGCAGAAGGATAATAGCCTTTCTGTTCGCATCGAGACTATTGGAGACGTCTACAGCGCGTGTCAACTGAACGGCCTGCTTCGTGCATTCCAGAGTAATTCCATTCGGGTCATCAGGCTACAGAATATTTGTTAAGGCATCACACCTTCTCAAGCTACACGATACATTCTGAACGAAAACACTACCAAGGAACTGCTTTGACTATTGTGTGACCAGTAAAATTCAACTGTTTGGAGGACACCCATCCGGTCCAAACTGCGGCCACTATCTATCTCCAGCAGGCGCGAGGCTCTGCCCCGAACGTGTATTCATCCCGCTTTGGTCGTCATCCGGGATTGCGCTGCAATAAAACTTTCGTCCATCTGCTTTGACATCTCGGTGACTCCCCGCGTTCTCTGCTAAAGGAAAGAACGAGGACATTATTCAATCGCTATTAGGTCTACCTACAGAACGATTATTTATCAGGCTCGCGTGTGTTCTTGTTTTGGTGTTCCATACGAAACGTATATATATGATGACAATTGCTTAGGATGAGCTAGATGACAATTCGTTTTCCAATGATCCCAAAGAGGGAAGTCTGATGCTATGAGGGTGTTTTGACACATCAAAGTGACGCGTGTGGTGTTAGTTGTTTATCAGCAACAGGAATCAAGGATATTCGTAATGCAGTTTGTTACGTTTGAAGGCGGTTACATTGAAACAATGTATCATAATGGCATCACGTCTCGTGCCTGGGAAGCGAATTGATGATGGATTGTTGTTACATTGTCGCTACCCGATTGTAAACAGTTTACTTCTTTTTTGCGTGTTATTGGTGAGCTATTTTTCCATTACGTGAAGATGGTGATTATATTTTTCCAGCGTGCCCTTCATCGTCATCATTAGGCTCCTGTGTTCCATTTTTGAATTTCTTCGAGGCTGACACGTATGCTACAGTAAGGACTTTATCACAGAATACACAAACATGGGAACTCAGATTACTGGCACTGGACGAAAAAGAATCCCCAACAGGGAGAGACTGACCGCAGAGGACGATGCCCTCAATCAAATCGCTCGAGAGGTAAGTTTTGGGATAGGTTTTTTATTTCTTATTTTGGGAGGCAATGCTCGTCATACTGCGCCAAACCTATTCCACGGAGTGCCTTCAATTTAATCCCATGTTATACATATATATATTATGCCAACATAAAGACACGAGCATGCTCATCATACTTGTAAAGTATAGCCCAGGCCAGACGGTCCCAACCTGGGGGAGTAGGACCCCTGGGGGTACTTGGCCTATCCACAGGGGGTATTTAAGAAGACTCTTGAGACTATAACCTTACTGGTAAAATGCACACGAGGGGGTACTTCAGGGGTACTCCGGACAGAGCTAAATTTAGTTGGTGGTATAGTAACTGAAAAAGGTTGGGAACCACTAGCCGAGGACTATTCAAAACCATGCATCAGTTGCTGCAGCCCCACACCCTCCTCAACTGACGAACACAGCGTGGTAATTATTCACTGGGGGTAATGGACGTGTATCGTGCTGCCTCTCCGATGCTGTATGCAAGGCATTCCCTGGACGAACAGACAAAGACACATTATTTGTAAAAGGAAACACGGACATTGTTTGCTTGGCCTACATAAACTGGCATGTGGCTGGACAGTGGATCAAAGTGACACAATGAATGGGGGATTGTTGAGGGGTAAATTGCTTGATAAAGACAATTGGGGATGACCTTTGTGGCAAGGACACGTTTGCAGGTTGAAATGGGTACCAACTGTAATGTCAGACTTCCCAGCTATTGATCCATGTCCTATTCATCTTTCACCTATCATCTATCACCTGTCATTTATCACCTATCACCTATCATCTGTCACCTTTCATATATCATATATTCATCTATCATCTATTCATCTATCATATATCATCTATCACCTCTCATATATCATATATCACCTATCATATACCATCTATCATATATCATCTATCACCTATCATATATCATCTATTCATTAATCATCTATCACCTATCATCTATCCATCAATCATCTATCATCTATCACCTATTCATATATCATCTATCATCTATCCATGACGCTTATTAAAGAAGCAGGAAAGAGAGAGAAAGAGCGAGTGAGAAAAAAATATAGATGTAGGTCATACTGCAATGAGGGGTGCATTCAATATGAGAGGGAGTCTGAACTGGCTTCCTCCTTGTCTCCCTCCTCTCTTTACAACAATTTGAGGTCACACGATAGGTGAAACAAATCAGTGCAGACAGGAGATAAAGTGAACCACATCATATCCAAATTTAGCAGATGCCTTGAAACACTTTTCATGTGGCAATCTCAGCAGGAATTGGAACCCACAACCCTAGCATTGCAAGCACCATGCTCTACTTACTGAGCCACAGAGGACCACGTGTGATGCGAGATGATGTTTGTTTGAGTGGAGGGAAACACAATCAGAAGTTGATGGGGGATACAATCACAGGAGATCGACAGACAGTTTGTCATCATACTATATTTAAGTCTGGGCGCCAGGTAACTAGTAGTTAGAATTTTTTGGGCCAGTAACAAAAAAGGTTACTGATCAAATCCCTGAGCTGACAAGGTAAAAATCTGTTGTTCCCCCCTGAATGAGGCAGTTAACCCACTGTTCCCCATTAGGCTGTCATTGTAAATAAGAAGTTGTTCTTGCCTAGTTAAAATAAAAAGTCCAGGGCTCTAGTGAGACCGGCTAGTATTTGTAAGACAGGCTTCTGACCAACTATAGACTGAAGTCTGCTGACCAGTGACCACAAACATCTTGAAAATATTGACTGGCCGCGCCGGTGCCCATTGCAAATGGCCTCCAAAATGTCACTAGAGCCCAGCTCTTCCATTTTCATCTGCTTGATTTATCAACATGTAACCCCGGTCCTGATGATGTTAAAACAACTCACCAGTGTAATGCTGTGCTGTAGGTTTTCTGACCAGCCATGACTGTAAACTGAAGGAAAAGCCTCACTATGTGGACCATAATATTCCCCTGAAAGGTTCTAAATGTCCTCACTAGATATCAAAGGGCTTGTTATGCTCTCCTGCTCCTGCCATTCTTCTAAATAAAGAAGTATACAGGGTGATATGTCAATGTGCAGTAAGAATCATGTGTTGGTACAAACACAGAAAGGTTCTATCAGTCAGAACCACTAGTCAGATCCTTGAACACATAAACGTCCCTAATTGTCATGGGTGTGGTGGGGCTAAGCAACCAGGGAAGGCAGAGTTTTGTTTAGTGCTGACATCAGAGGGCTTAGTCACCATATGAGTGACAACATGATGTGAAGGCCCTCCAGAAGACACTCCCCACCCGCATGCTAATGAGAATACGATCTGAAATGGGATGTTGGGTTGTTGTCATCCTGAATATAATAACACACTGTGTGCCTCGTAACAGTGTTGACAAAGCTATACAGCTGTTCTTAAGCAGAATATGGGGCTGTTTTGAACACACACACACACACACACACACACACACACACACACACACACACACACACACACACACACACACACACACACACACACACACACACACACACACACACACACACACACACACACACACACACACAACACACCAAGGAATTTTCAAATGCAACTACTGCAATATAAAAATGCTTCCTCCAGTTCTGTCTCTCTCCCATCTCTGCACTATAATCTATGGCACTGATAAGACTCCATAATACTCCAGTCCCTGTCTCTCTCCCATCTCTACACACTATAATCTATGGCACTGATAAGACTCCATAATACTCCAGTCCTGTCTCTCTCCCATCTCTACACACTATAATCTATGGCACTGATAAGACTCCATAATACTCCAGTCCTGTCTCTCTCCATCTCTACACACTATAATCTATGGCACTGATAAGACTCCATAGCCTCCATCCAGTCTGGTAAATGGTTCTCAATGAGACGTCAAGTGTCTCTCAAACCAAACCAAGTGCAGTGAGGCCTGAAGCCCCCAGTCATGTGATAACAAACCGTTGAGAGCTGCAGATGACAGACAGACATCATTAATCCAGGGCCCAGAGCACGATATTGTCATCAACTCATTCTGCTGTCATGCCAGTGATATTCAGCAGATACCAGCTAGTCATATCATTAGTGCCAGGGTGTTGTTTGACAGTGATATTCATCAGGTACCTGCTAGTCATATCATTAGTGCCAGGGTGTTGTTTGACAGTGATATTCATCAGGTACCTGCTAGTCATATCAGTAGTGCCAGGGTGTTGTTTGACAGTGATATAAAGCAGGTACCTGCTAGTCATATCATTAGTGCCAGAGTGTTGTTTGACAGTGATATTCATCAGGTACCTGCTAGTCATATCAGTAGTGCCA
>NC_088218.1:7857664-7913221 GCF_036934945.1 Oncorhynchus masou masou | reverse complement strand
CCACTGCGACCTGTACGCTCGTTGGCTGGCCCTCGCTTCATACTCATCGCCAAACCCACTGGCTCCAGGTCATCTACAAGTCTTTGCTAGGTAAAGCCCCCGCCTTAACTCAGCTCACTGGTCACCATGGCAGCACCCACCCATAGCATGCGCTCCAACAGGTATATCTCACTGGTCATCCCCAAAGCCAATTCCCCTTGGCCGCCATTCCTTTCAATTCTCTGCTGCCAATGACTGGAACGAACTGCAAAATCACTGAAGGTGAAGACTCATATCTCCCTCACTAGTTTTAAGCACCAGCTGTCAGAGCAGCTCACAGATCACTGCACCTGTATTGCTTGCCTCACTTCGAGGGAGTTTTTCCTAGCCACCATGCTTCTACACCTGCATTGCTTGCTGTTTGGGGTTTTATGCTGGGTTTCTGTACAGCACTTTGAGATATCAGCTGATGTACGAAGGGCTATATAAATACATTTGATTTGATTTGATTTGACCTGTACATAGCCCATCTGTAAATAACCCATCCAACTACCTCATCCCCTTACTGTATTTATTTATTTATCTTGCTCCTTTGCACCCCAGTATCTCTACTTGCACATTCATCTTCTGCACATCTGTCACTCCAGAGGTTTATTGGTATATTGTAATTACTTCGCCACTATGGCCTATTTATCGCCTTAACTTACCTCATTTGCACACACTGTATATAGACTTTTTCTACTGTATTATTGACTGTATGTTTGCTTATTCCATGTGTAACTCTGTGTTGTTGTATGTGTCAAACTACTTTGCTTTATCTTGGCCAGGTCGCAGTTGTAAATGAGAAATGGTTCTCAACTAGCATACCTGGTTAAATAAAGATGAAATAAATCAAATAAAATAAAAATGTGAGAATGCTATTCATTGACTACAGCTCAGCACTCAAAACCGTAGTGCCCTCAAAGCTCATCAATAAGCTAAGGACCCTGGGACTAAACACCTCCCTCTGCAACTGGATCCTGGAAACTCCTGAACATCTAGTCAAATGGCTATTTGTATTGCCCCCCCCCCTACTCTCTGTTGTCATCTATGCATAGTCCCTTTAATAACTCTACCTACATGTACATACTACCTCAACTAACGGGTGCCCCGGCACATTGACTCTGTATCGGTACCTCCTTGTATATAGTCTCACTATTGTTATTTTACTGCTGCTTTTGTTCATTTACTTACTCTTTAATGACGTGTTACTTTAACTCTTATTTTTATCTGTATTTAAAAAAAACTGCATTGTTGTTTAGGGGCTCGTAAGTAAGCATTTCACTGTAAGCTCTACTACACCTGTTGTATTCGGCGCAAGTGACTAATGTAATTTGATTTGACTTGACATATACTAATCTACTGTATAATGATTTAATTCCATATACTAATATACTGTATAATGATTTCATCACTTCTCTATTCCCTCCCCTCCCCCTCTTCTCTGCTCTTCTCCTTCTCCCTGCTCTCCCATCCCCTCCCTCCTCTCTCTGCTCCTCTTCCCCTCTCTTCTCCCCCTCCCCCTCTTCTCATCTCCTCTCCTTCTCCTCTCCCTCCCTCCCCTCCCTCCTCTCCCTATCCCCTCCTATCCCCCATCCCCCTCTCCTCTAGGGACCTAAAGACTAAGATAGAGAAGGAGGACACTAAGATTGAGCTGCTGGGTACTCAGACCACCCTGGTAGACTCTCACTGTATCCGCTGTCTGCAGCCCTTCAAGTTTCTGGTCAACAGTAAGCGTCAGTGCATAGACTGTAAGATGTACACCTGCAAGTAGCACATGCAGCCGCTACAACAAGAAGGATCACGGCTGGGTGTGCGACCCTGTCGTATGACAAGGTGGGGGCCGTGGGTGTCAAGGCATCCTGAACACACAGCATTAAGAGATTCTCCTGAACACATAGTAATAACAGATGGGTTTGGAAACATTTGCAATCGTGTTTGACTGACCAGGTCTTGAACCCAGATCGTCTGTATCATTATGAAGCTTCAGGCAGTCAGAGAAGAGGGCCAACTTAGAAGGCTAGTTATAATATATAGTTAGAGAAGAGGGCCAACTCTTAGAAGGATAGTAATAATATATAGTTATAGTAGGGCCAACTCTTAGAAGGCTAGTAATAATATATAGTTATATAGAATAGGGCCAAGAGTCCTGTTCAGGTGACATGGTCAGGAAACTATTCTAGCTCTATGGGGTTCATATACATTCCATTCCATATTGAGACTGGAGTGACTCTCCTAGCTCTATGGGGTTCATATTGAGACTGGAGTGACTCTCCTAGCTCTATGGGGTTCATATTGAGACTGGAGTAACTCTCCTAGCTCTATGGGGTTCATATTGAGACTGGAGTAACTCTCCTAGCTCTGTGGGTTTCATATTAAGACTGGAGTGACTCTCCTAGCTCTATGGGGTTCATATTGAGACTGGAGTAACGCTCCTAGCTCTATGGGGTTCATATTGAGACTGGAGTGACTCTCCTAGCTCTATGGGGTTCATATTAGATGGGGTTCATATTGAAACTGGAGTGACTCTCCTAGCTCTATGGGGTTCATATTGAGACTGGAGTGACTCTCCAAGCTCTATGGGGTTCATATTGAGACTGGAGTAACTATCCTAGCTCTATGGGGTTCATATTGAGACTGGAGTGACTCTCCTAGCTCTATGGGGTTCATATTGAGACTGGAGTAACTATCCTAGCTCTATGGGGTTCATATTGAGACTGGAGTGACTCTCCTAGCTCTATGGGGTTCATATTGAGACTGGAGTGACTCTCCTAGCTCTATGGGGTTCATATTGAGACTGGAGTGACTCTCCTAGCTCTATGGGGTTCATATTGAGACTGGAGTGACTCTCCTAGCTCTATGGGGTTCATATTGAGACTGGAGTAACTATCCTAGCTCTATGGGGTTCATATTGAGACTGGAGTGACTCTCCTAGCTCTATGGGGTTCATATTGAGACTGAGTGACTCTCCAAGCTCTATGGGGTTCATATTGAGACTGGGAGTAACTCTCCTAGCTCTATGGGGTTCATATTGAGACTGGAGTGACTCTCCTAGCTCTATGGGGTTCATATTGAGACTGGAGACTCTCCTAGCTCTATGGGGTTCATATTAAGACTGGAGTGACTCTCCTAGCTCTATGGGGTTCATATTGAGACTGGAGTGACTCTCCTAGCTCTATGGGGTTCATATTGAGACTGGAGTGACTCTCCTAGCTCTATGGGGTTCATATTGAGACTGACGTGACTCTCCTAGCACTATGGGGTTCATATTGAGGCTGGAGTGACTCTCCTAGCTCTATGGGGTTCATATTGAGACTGGAGTGACTCTCCTAGCTCTATGGGGTTCATATTGAGACTGGAGTAACTCTCCTAGCTCTATGGGGTTCATATTGAGACTGGAGTAACTCTCCTAGCTCTATGGGGTTCATATTGAGACTGGAGTGACTCTCCTAGCTCTATGGGGTTCATATTGAGACTGGAGTGACTCTCCAAGCTCTATGGGGTTCATATTGAGACTGGAGTAACTCTCCTAGCTCTATGGGGTTCATATTGAGACTGGAGTGACTCTCCTAGCTCTATGGGGTTCATATTGAGACTGGAGTGACTCTCCTAGCTCTATGGGGTTCATATTGAGGCTGGAGTGACTCTCCTAGCTCTATGGGGTTCATATTGAGACTGGAGTAACTCTCCTAGCTCTATGGGGTTATTGAGACTGGAGTGACTCTCCTAGCTCTATGGGGTTCATATTGAGACTGGAGTAACTCTCCTAGCTCTTATGGGGTTCATATTGAGACTGGAGTGACTCTCCTAGCTCTATGGGGTTCATATTGAGACTGGAGCTCCTAGCTCTATGGGGTTCATATTGAGACTTGACTCTCCTAGCTCTATGGGTTCATATTGAGACTGGAGTGACTCTCCTAGCTCTATGGGGTTCATATTGAGACTGGAGTGACTCTCCTAGCTCTATGGGGTTCATATTGAGACTGGAGTGACTCTCCTAGCTCTATGGGGTTCATATTGAGACTGGAGTAACTCTCCTAGCTCTATGGGGTTCATATTGAGACTGGAGTGACTCTCCTAGCTCTATGGGGTTCATATTGAGACTGGAGTGACTCTCCTAGCTCTATGGGGTTCATATTGAGACTGGAGTGACTCTCCTAGCTCTATGGGGTTCATATTGAGACTGGAGTGACTCTCCTAGCTCTATGGGGTTCATATTGAGACTGGAGTGACTCTCCTAGCTCTATTAAGACTGGAGTGACTCTCCTAGCTCTATGGGGTTCATATTGAGACTGGAGTGACTCTCCTAGCTCTATGGGGTTCATATTGAGACTGGAGTGACTCTCCTAGCTCTATGGGGTTCATATTGAGACTGGAGTAACTCTCCTAGCTCTATGGGGTTCATATTGAGACTGGAGTGACTCTCCTAGCTCTATGGGGTTCATATTGAGACTGGAGTGACTCTCCTAGCTCTATGGGGTTCATATTGAGACCGGAGTGACTCTCCTAGCTCTATGGGGTTCATATTGAGACTGGAGTAACTCTCCTAGCTCTATGGGGTTCATATTGAGACTGGAGTGACTCTCCTAGCTCTATGGGGTTCATATTGAGACTGGAGTGACTCTCCAAGCTCTGTGGGGTTCATATTGAGACTGGAGTGACTCTCCAAGCTCTATGGGGTTCATATTGAGACTGGATTGACTCTCCAAGCTCTATGGGATTCATATTGAGACTGGAGTAACTCTACAAGCTCTATGGGGTTCATATTGAGACTGGAGTGACTCTCCTAGCTCTATGGGGTTCATATTGAGACTGGAGTGACTCTCCTAGCTCTATGGGGTTCATATTGAGACTGGAGTGACTCTCCTAGCTCTATGGGGTTCATATTGAGACTGGAGTAACTCTCCTAGCTCTATGGGGTTCATATTGAGACTGGAGTGACTCTCCTAGCTCTATGGGGTTCATATTGAGACTGGGGTTCATATTAAGACTGGAGTGACTCTCCAAGCTCCATATTGAGACTCTCCAATGGGGTTCATATTGAGACTGGAGTGACTCTCCTAGCTCTATGGGGTTCATATTGAGACTGGAGTGACTCTCCTAGCTCTATGGGGTTCATATTGAGACTGGAGTGACTCTCCTAGCTCTATGGGGTTCATATTGAGACTGGAGTGACTCTCCTAGCTCTATGGGGTTCATATTGAGACTGGAGTGACTCTAAGCTCTATGGGGTTCATATTAAGACTGGAGTGACTCTCCTAGCTCTATGGGGTTCATATTGAGACTGGAGTGACTCTCCTAGCTCTATGGGGTTCATATTAAGACTGGAGTGACTCTCCTAGCTCTATGGGGTTCATATTGAGACTGGAGTGACTCTCCTAGCTCTATGGGGTTCATATTAAGACTGGAGTGACTCTCCTAGCTCTATGGGGTTCATATTGAGACTGGAGTGACTCTCCTAGCTGAGACTGGAGTATGGGGTTCATATTGAGACTGGAGTGACTCTCCTAGCTCTATGGGGTTCATATTGAGACTGGAGTGACTCTCCTAGCTCTATGGGGTTCATATTGAGACTGGAGTGACTCTCCTAGCTCTATGGGGTTCATATTAAGACTGGAGTGACTCTCCTAGCTCTATGGGGTTCATATTGAGACTGGAGTGACTCTTGTGTTTACCTTGCAGGGTCCTGAAAATTGGAACAGTGGGATGGTACCATGACAATGTGCGCACCCGTTTCAAGCGCTTCGGCAGTGCCAAGGTGATGAAGTCTCTTTACAAGCGACTCAATGGAGAGGGTGGGTTCTTTTTGTTTGATTATTGAGTCATTGTGCATACTTCTAAATGTAATCACATGTTACAGTTGTGGTTGTTGTTGAGAGTGTCCGAGTGTCACATTTTGGTCACCAAATGATCATGAGTGTGACACATGGCTGGCTGTAATGAAGAGTCACATGGCAGGGCCTGTACTTGACACCGGGGTGACATAGCCATGCTATGATGACATATGGTCACCACTGGCAGCTGGTGGGAGGAGCTATAGGAGGACGGGCTCATTGTAAACGGAATGGTATCAAACACATTAAAAATATGGAAACCACATGTTTGACTCCGTTCCATTGATTCCATTCCAGCCATTACAATGAGCCTGTCCTCCTATAGCTCCTCCCACCAGCCTCCACTAATGGTCACATGTAGAGTTCTAGAACTGGGAACAGTGTTCTAGAACTGAGTGACTGTTGTCTGTTCTGTATTCTAACAGTCCTCTTGACCCAGACCTCACATAGGACAAAGAGATGATTTGAAGTACAGTACCAGTCAAAAGTTTGGACACACCTACTCATTCAAGGGTTTTTCTTTATTTTTACTATTTTCTACATTGTAGAATAGAGAAGACATCAAAACTATTAAATAATCTGGAATCATGTAGTAACCAAAAAAGTGTCAAACAAATCAAAATATATTTTTGATTATTGCCTTGATGACAGCTTTGCACACTCTTGGCAGCTTTGCACACTCTCAACCAGCTTCACCTGGAATGTTTTTCCAACAGTCTTGAAGGAGTTCCCACATATGCTGAGCACTTGTTGGCTGCTTTTCCTTCACTCTGCGGTCCAACTCATCCCAAACCATTTAAATTCAGTTGAGGTCAGGTGATTGTGGAGGCCAGGTCATCTGATGCAGCACTCCATCACTCTCCTTCTTGGTCAAATGGAGGTGTGTTTTGGGTCGGTGTCCTGTTGAAAAACAAATGATGGTCCCACTAAGGGAAAACCAGATGGGACGGCGTATTACTGCAGACTGCTGTGGTAGCCATGCTGGTTAAGTGTGCCTTGATCATCCATTCATCCAGATCATCCATTCACCTACTCTGCGTCTCATAAAGACGCGGCGATTGGAACCAAAAATCTCAAATTTGGACTCAACAGACCAAAGGACAGATTTCCAACGGTCTAATGTTCATTGCTCATGTTTCTTGGCCCAAGCAAGTCTCTTCTTATTATTGATATCTTTTAGTAGTGGTTTCTTTGCAGCAATTCGACCATGAAGGCCTGATTCACGCAGTCTCCTCTGAACAGTTGATGTTGAGATGTGTCTGTTACTTGAACTCTGTGAAGCATTTATTTGGGCTGCAATTTCTGAGGCTGGTAACTCTAATGAACATATCCTCTGCAGCAGAGGTAACTCTGGATCTTCCTTTCCTGTGGCGGTCGTCATGAGAGCCAGTTTCATCATAGCGCTTAATGGTTTCTGCGACTGCACTTGAAGAAACTTTCAAAGTTCTTGAAATTTTCCGGGTTGACTGACCTTCATGTCCTAAAGTAATGATGTCCTGTCGTTTCTCGTTGCTTATTTAAGCTGTTCTTCCTATAATATGGACTTGGTCTTTTACCAAATTGGGCTATCTTCTGTATACCACCCCTACCTTGTCAGAACACAACTGATTGGCTCAAACGCATTAAGAAGGAAAGTAATTCCACAAATGAACTTTTAACAAGGAACCCCTGTTCATTGAAATGTATTCCAGGTTACTACCTCATGATGCTGGTTGAGAGAATGCCAAGAGTGTGCAAAGCTGTCATCAAGGCAAAGGGTGGCAACTTTGAAGAATCTCAAATATAAAATATATTTTGATTCCATGTGTTATTTTATAGTTTTGATGTCTTCACTATTATTGTACAATGTAGAAAATAGTAAAAATAAAGATCTTGGAATGAGCAGGTGACTGGTACTGTCTATATAACTATTAATAACAGAATATCACTTCTCTCTGTCTTCACAGGTGCCCGTCGTGACAGTGACACACAAAGCATGCCTGATTTCCGCAGTAAGTAGAATAGACGAAGGCAATGGGAAAAATATATCAATATTTCAACATACCTGAAAACTGCTTAACCCTGTGGTACTTTTGCATATCATAGCGGAGTTGACAACACCAGCATAAGCACTATGATATACAAACGTAACAAGGGGTTACACAATTTGAGATAAAAAAGTCACCCCTTCTTCTCCCTCTCTCCCCTGTAGATGATAGGTACAATGGTCATGATGAGGACTACGCAGAAGCAGAAGCTCAGCGATACAAAATGGTAAACAGTTTCTCCTCTCAATATCGTTCTTGAGAAACTGGATATCATATCCCAGACTCACTCCTTCTCTTTATGTCTCCATCCTGTTGTTCTGTCAGATGAGAAAGAACAAGCGCCTGCTCTCTGTTCATCCCATGGACTTGGATGTGGATATAGAAGAGTATGTTCCACCCCACTCTCGCACTCACTCTCGTCGACAATCCTACCAGGTAGACGGACCAAACAGTCCTGGTTTCTACTAGCCAAAAGTAGTGCATTGTGGGAATAGGGGTTTATTTCAGGTTGTGATGGTTATGTCACCTACAGCAGATCCAGGAGGAGCGAGGTGGTGGTCACCGGGGTGACATGGAGTTCATGGATTCCATGCAGCAGCAACACCACCGCATGAACCGTAGGAAGAGCCTGGATAGGTACAACATGCGCCCTGGTAAGCAACACGCACACACACACTCCCACACACACACAGACATTAAATCAGAGCTGGTTAGTTTGCAATGTAATGGCATTACAATACTACAACAACAGTAATCTCACGCCAAACCGACATTTTGTAATATAACCTGAGCTAAAGCGATGGTCCTCAGACGATGGGCAGTATGGGATGGTGCGTGCCCGCTCCCTATCCAAGATCAGCTCCTCTATGAACCGCCAGCACTATGTGGACACGTCAGAAGAGGAGGAGGGAGGGCGCAACACCATGTACCAGACCCCCTATCGCCGACGCCCTTCCTACAGCCGAGTTGGCTCTCACGAGAACCTGCAGGCCCCAACACAGCAACCGGTAGGATGTGTGTTGGTGTGTGTGTGTGAGAAGGAGAGAGTGAAATAGAGCTGAAACAGAGATGAGACACATGACGTCTCTCTCCACTATTAAACTACCCTGACATGAGACAGATGACGTCTCTCTCCACTATTAAACTACCCTGACATGAGACAGATGACGTCTCTCTTCACTATTAAACTACCCTGACATGAGACAGATGACGTCTCTCTCCACTATTAAACTACCCTGACATGAGACAGATGACGTCTCTCTCCACTATTAAACTACCCTGACATGAGACAGATGACGTCTCTCTCCACTATTAAACTACTCTGACATGAGACAGATGGCATCTCTCTTCACTATTAAACTACCCTGACATGAGACAGATGGCATCTCTCTTCACTATTAAACTACCCTGACATGAGACAGATGACGTCTCTCTCCACTATTAAACTACCCTGACATGAGACAGATGACGTCTCTCTCCACTATTAAACTACCCTGACATGAGACAGATGATGCCTCTCTCTCTATTAAACTACCCTGACATGAGACAGAACTCTCTCTCCACTATTAAACTATGACATGAGACAGATGACGTCTCTCTCCACTATTAAACTACCCTGACATGAGACAGATGACGTCTCTCTCCACTATTAAACTACCCTGACATGAGACAGATGACGTCTCTCTCCACTATTAAACTACCCTGACATGAGACAGATGTCTCTCTCCACTATTAAACTACCCTGACATGAGACAGATCACTATTAAACTACCCTGACATGAGACAGATGACATCTCTCTCCACTATTAAACTACCCTGACATGAGACAGATGACGTCTCTCTCCACTATTAAACTACCCTGACATGAGACAGATGACATCTCTCTTCACTATTAAACTACCCTGACATGAGACAGATGACATCTCTCTTCACTATTAAACTACCCTGACATGAGACAGATGACGTCTCTCTTCTATTAAACTACCCTGACATGAGACAGATGACGTCTCTCTTCACTATTAAACTACCCTGACCATAGAAAATTAACCACATTAACTGACAAACAAGGGTGGACTTGTCCTTCCACTCAAGCCTGGGAAGATAGATTTCAAACACTGTTGGGCTGATTTACATTGTACATGTATTTATTGGAAGTTGTGTGTCTCAAGTGATGCATGCTGGGGTTTTTAGTGGATTGAACTTCAGAGAGCAGAACAAAGACAACTTTGTTTCTTGATTTGGATAATTAAAGATTTTTTAAAATTTGTATTTTATTTATTTCACCTTTGTTTAACCAGGTAGGCAAGTTGAGATCAAGTTCTCATTTACAATTGCGACCTGGCCAAGATAAAGCAAAGCAGTTCAACACATACAACAACACAGAGTTACACATGGAGTAAAACAAACACAGACAATAATACAGTAGAAAAACAAGTCTATATACAATGTGAGCAAATGAGGTGAGATAAGGGAGGTAAAGGCAAAAAAAGGCCATGGTGGCAAAGTAAATACAATATAGCAAGTAAAACACTGGAATGGTAGATTTTCAGTAGGTGAATGTGCAAAGTAGAAATACTAGGGTGCAAAATAAATAAATAAATACAGTAGGGGATGAGGTAATTGTTTGGGCTATTTATAGATGGGCTATGTACAGGTGCAGTGATCTGTGAGCTGCTCTGACAGCTGGTGCTCAAAGCTGGTGAGGGAGATGTGTTTCCAGTTTCAGAGATTTTTTGTAGTTCGTTCCAGTCATTGGCAGCAGAAAACTGGAAGGAGAGGCGGCCAAAGGAGGAATTGGCCCTGGGGGTGACCAGTGAGATATACCTGCTGGAGCGCGTGCTATGAGTGGGTGCTGCTATGGTGACCAGCGAGCTGAGATAAGGCGGGACTTTACCTAGCAGAGTCTTGTAGATGACCTGGAACCAGTGAGTTTGGCGACGAGTATGAAGCGAGGGCCAGCCAACGAGAGCGTACAGGTCGCAGTGGTGGGTAGTGTATGGGGCTTTGGTGACAAAACTGATGGCACTGTGATAGACTGCATCCAATTTGTTGAGTAGAGTGTTGGAGGCTATTTTGTAAATGACATCGCCGAAGTCGAGGGTCGGTAGGATGGTCAGTTTTACGAGGGTATGTTTGGCAGCATGAGTGAAGGATACTTTGTTGCAAAATAGGAAGCCAATTCTAGATTTAACTTTGGATTGGAGATGTTTGATGTGAGTCTGGAAGGAGAGTTTACAGTCTAACCGGACACCTAGGTATTTGTAGTTGTCCACATATTCTAAGTCAGAACCGTCCAGAGTAGTGATGCTGGGCGGGCGGGCAGATGTAGGCAGCGATCGGTTGAAGAGCATGCATTTAGTTTTACTTGTATTTAAGAGCAGTTAGAGGCTACGGAAGGAGAGTTGTATGGCATTGAAGCTCATCTGGAGTGTAGTTAACACAGTTTCCAAAGAAGGGCCAGAAGTATACAGAATGGTGTCGTCTGCGTAGAGGTGGATCAGAAACTCACCAGCAGCAAGAGCAACATCATTGATGTATACAGAGAAAAGAGTTGGCCCAAGAATTGAACCTTGTGGCACCCCATAGAGACTGCCAGAGGCCCGGACAACAGGCCCTCTGATTTGACACACTGAACTCTATCGGAAAAGTAGTTGGTGAACCAGGCGAGGCAATCATTTGAGAAACTGAGGCTGTTGAGTCTGCTGATGAGGATGTGGTGATTGACAGAGTCGAAAGCCTTGGCCAGGTCAATGAATACGGCTGCACAGTATTGTTTCTTATCGATGGTGGTTAAGATATTGTTTAGGACCTTGAGCGTGGCTGAGGTGCACCCATGACCAGCTCTGAAACCCGATTGCATTGGGGAGAAGGTACGGTGGGATTCAAAATGGTCGGTAATCTGTTTGTTAACTTGGCTTTCGAAGACCTTAGAAAGGCAGGGTAGGATAGATATAGGTCTGTAGCAGTTTGGGTCAAGAGTGTCCCCCCCCCTTTGAATAGGGGGATGACCGCAGCTGCTTTCCAATCTTTGGGAATCTCAGATGACATGAAAGAGAAGTTGAACAGGCTAGTAATAGGGGTTGCAATAATTTAGGCAGATCATTTTAGAAAGAAAGGGTCCAGATTGTCTAGCCCTGCTGATTTGTAGGGGTCCAGATTTGCAACTCTTTCGGAACATCAGCTGACTGGATTTGGGAGAAGGAGAAATGGGGAAGGCTTGGGCGAGTTGCTGTGGGGGGTGCAGTGCTGTTGACCGGGGTAGGGGTAGCCAGGTGGAAAGCATGGCCAGCCGTAGAAAAATGCTTATTGAAATTCTCAATTATAGTGGATTTATCTGTGGTGAGTTTCCTAGTGTCAGTGCAATGGACAGCTGGGAGGAGGTGCTCTTATTCTCCATGGACTTTACAGTGTCCCAGAACCTTTTTGAGTTTGTGTTGCAGGAAGCAAATTTCTGTTTGAAAAAGCTAGCCTTGGCTTTTCTATGCCTGTGTATATTGGTTTCTTACTTCACCGAAAAGTTGCATATCACGGGGCTGTTCGATGCTAATGCAGAATGTCACAGGATGTTTTTGTGCTGGTTAAGGGCAGTCAGGTCTGCAGAGAAAGGGCTATATCTGTTCCTGGTTCTACATTTTTTGAATGGGGCATGCTTATTTAAGATGGTGAGGAAGGCATTTTTAAAGAATAACCAGGCATCCTCTACTGAAGGGATGAGGTCAATATCCATTCCAGGATACCCCGGTCAGGTCGATTAGAAAGGCATGCTTGCTGAAGTGTTTCAGGGAGCATTTGACAGTGATGAGTGGAGGTCGTTTGACCACTGACCCATTACAGATACAGGCAATGAGGCAGTGATCGCTGATATCCTGGTTGAAAAGAGCAGAGGTGTCTTTGGAGGGCAAGTTGGTTAGGATGATATCTATGAGGGTGCCCGTGTTTATGGCTTTGGGGTTGTACCTGGAAGGTTCATTGATCATTTGTGTGGGATTGATGGCAACAAGCTTTGATTGTAGGATGTAGAATAGGGTGTAATCAGCTGCTCTGCTCAGCCAATGATTAGAAGGTCTATTTTGAGTGATTACTCCATGCAAGTCTGGTGTAATACAATATCCAACCTTGTGTCAGGTTTGCGTCTCGATTCATGCACAATGTACATTTTGTATTGGTCTCCCCTCATTCTTCTCCTGTCATTTTGTATTGGTCACACCTCATTCCTCTCCTGTCATTTTGTATTGGTCACACCTCATTCCTCTCCTGTCATTTTGTATTGGTCACCTCATTCCTCTCCTGTCATTTTGTATTGGTCTCACCTCATTCTTCTCCTGTCATTTTGTATTGGTCTCACCTCATTCCTCTCCTGTCATTGGTTTGTCATTTTGTATTGGTCTCACCTCACTTGGTCTCACCTCATTCCTCTCCTGTCATTTTGTATTGGTCTCACCTCATTCTTCTCCTGTCATTTTGTATTGGTCTCACCTCACTTGGTCTCACCTCACTCCTCTCCTGTCATTTTGTATTGGTCTCACCTCACTCCTCTCCTGTCATTTTGTATTGGTCTCACCTCACTTGGTCTCACCTCATTCTTCTCCTGTCATTTTGTATTGGTCTCACCTCATTCTTCTCCTGTCATTTTGTATTGGTCTCACCTCATTCCTCTCCTGTCATTTGTATTGGTCTCACCTCATTCCTCTCCTGTCATTTTGTATTGGTCTCACTCCTCTCCTGTCATTTCACTTGGTCTCACCTCACTCCTCTCCTGTCATTTGTATTGGTCTCACCTCACTCCTCTCCTGTCATTTGTATTGGTCTCACCTCACTCCTCTCCTGTCATTTTGTATTGGTCTCACCTCACTTGGTCTCACCTCATTCCTCTCCTGTCATTTGTATTGGTCTCACCTCACTCCTCTCCTGTCATTTTGTATTGGTCTCACCTCACTCCTCTCCTGTCATTTGTATTGGTCTCACCTCACTCCTCTCCTGTCATTTTGTATTGGTCTCACCTCACTTGGTCTCACCTCACTCCTCTCCTGTCATTTTGTATTGGTCTCACCTCACTTGGTCTCACCTCATTCCTCTCCTGTCATTTGTATTGGTCTCACCTCACTCCTCTCCTGTCATTTTGGTCTCACCTCACTTGGTCTCACCTCACTCCTCCTGTCAGTGTATTGGTCTCACCTCATTCTTCTCCTGTCATTTTCCATTGGTCTCACCTCACTTGGTCTCACCTCATTCCTCTCCTGTCATTTGTATTGGTCTCACCTCAAACCTCTCCTGTCATTTGTATTGGTCTTGCTCCTCTCCTGTCATTTGTATTGGTCTCACCTCACTTGGAGCTTCTCACTCCTCTCCTGTCATTTTCTTATTGGTCTCACCTCACTTGGTCTCAACCTCACTCCTCTCCTGTCATTTGTATTGGTCTCACCTATTCTTCTCCTGTCATTTTGTATTGGTCTCACCTCTTGGTCTCACCTCATTCCTCTCCTGTCATTTGTATTGGTCTCACCTTCATTCCTCTCCTGTCATTTGTATTGGTCTCACCTCATTCCTCTTCATTTGTATTGGTCTCACCTCATTCCTCTCCTGTCATTTTGTATTGGTCTCTCCTACTTGGTCTCACCTCATTCCTCTCCTGTCATTTTGTATTGGTCTCACCTCACTTGGTCTGCTCTCTCCTGTCAGTATTGGTCTCACCTCACTTGGTCTCTCCTCATTCCTCTCCTGTCATTTGTATTGGTCTCTCCTAACTCTCCTGTCATTTTATTGTCTCTCCTCTCAACAGGTCTCACCTCACTCCTCTCCTAACAGAGCTTCTTGGTCTGCTCTCTCCTGTCATTTGTATTGGTCTCACCTCACTCCTGAGCTTCTTATTCCTCTCCTGTCAACATTGGCTCACCTCACCTCTCCTCTCCTGTCATTTCGTATTGGTCTCACCTCACTTGGTCTCACCTCACTCCTCTCCTAACAGTATTGTCTCTCCTGTCATTTCGTATTGGTCTCACCTCACTTGGTCTCACCTCACTCCTCTCCTGTCAACAGATTGGTCTCACCTCACTCCTCTCCTGTCAACACCTCAGCTTCCTCTCCTGTCATTGATACTCAATGCACTAAACAGCGCATGTCAGCCATAGAGAGTCTCCTAACAGAGTCCAAGATGATTCTATTGCGATGAGGTAAAGAAAGGGTTAAAAACCTTCCTACTGCTCTCCTAACAGAGCTTCTTATTGCTCTCCTAACAGAGCTTCTTATTGGTCTCCTAACAGAGCTTCCTACTGCTCTCCTAACAGAGCTTCTTACTGCTCTCCTAACAGAGCTTCCTACTGCTCTCCTAACAGAGCTTCCTACTGCTCTCCTAACAGAGCTTCTTATTGCTCTCCTAACAGAGCTTCCTACTGCTCTCCTAACAGAGCTTCTTATTGCTCTCCTAACAGAGCTGCTCTCCTAACAGAGCTTCTATTGCTCTCCTAACAGAGCTTCTATTGCTCTCCTAACAGAGCTTCCTACTGCTCTCTAACAGAGCTTCTTATTGCTCTCCTTAACAGAGCTTATTATTGCTCTCCTAACAGAGCTTCTAACAGAGCTTCTTATTGCTCTCCTAACAGAGCTTCTTATTGCTCTCCTAACAGAGCTTCCTACTGCTCTCCTAACAGAGCTTCTTATTGCTCTCCTAACAGAGCTTCTAACAGAGCTTCTTATTGCTCTCCTAACAGAGCTTCTTATTGCTCTCCTAACAGAGCTTCTTACTGCTCTCCTAACAGAGCTTCTTATTGCTCTCCTAACAAAGCTTTCTACTGCTCTCCTAACAGAGCTTCTTATTGCTCTCCTAACGGAGCTCCTAACAGTGCTTCTTATTGGTCTCCTAACAAAGCTTTCTACTGCTCTCCTAACAGAGCATCCTACTGCTCTCCTAACAGAGCTTCCTACTGCTCTCCTAACAGAGCATCCTACTGCTCTCCTAACAGAGCTTCCTACTGCTCTCCTAACAGAGCTTCCTACTGCTCTCCTAACAGAGCTTCCTACTGCTCTCCTAACAGAGCTTCCAAATGCTCTCTTAACAGAGCTTATTCTTGTTGCTCTCCTAACAGAGCTTCTTGCTCTTGCTCTCCTAACAGAGCTCCTTATTGCTCTCCTAACAGAGCTTCCTACTGCTCCTCTCTAACAGAGCTTCTTATTGCTCTCCTCTAACAGAGCTTCTTATTGCTCTCCTAACAGAGCTTCTAACAGAGCTTCTTATTGCTCTCCTAACAGAGCATCTACTGCTCTCCTAACAGAGCTTCCTACTGCTCTCTCTAACAGAGCTTCTTATTGCTCTCCTAACAGAGCTTCTTAATGCTCTCCTAACAGAGCTCCTAACAGTTGCTTCTTAGAGCTTCTTAATGCTCTCCTAACAGAGCTTCCTACTGCTCTCCTAACAGAGCATCCTACTGCTCTCCTAACAGAGCTTCCTACTGATCTCCTAACAGAGCTTCCTACTGCTCTCCTAACAGAGCTTCCTACTGATCTCCTAACAGAGCATTATCTTTCTTGGAATAATCATATTAGAGAGAATCACAGCTGTTCATCAAAAGGTAACTTGTTAGCTAACTCTGGCCTTAACCTGTTGTTGCCCAACTTAAGTTGGGCTCGTTTCCATTACAACTCCTCCTTGTTGAATTTCTCCTTAAGACATAAGCAATTCAACTCCTAAACATTCAAGTCTTAAACTGACGAGAACCTAGATGGAACTGACCCCAACCCTGTTTCTGTCCACCTGGAATAAAGTCAAGAAAACTGCCCAGAACAGAGTTCACTGGAGATGCACTGTTGAGGCTCGAGGTTCCCTTAGCAGCAAAAAAGAAAAAAGTCTAGTAAGTCAAACCTGTTTCTATCCACAGGCGACGTCCCCGACCGCTGCTCAGATAGAGGAGGAGAAGCTGAGGAGGAAGCTGAGCGAGCTGGCGGGGAACATCAGTGTTCCGTCCTCCGACGAGGAAGCAGGAGGGGGGAAGAAGACCCCTTTATTAAAGAGGGCCGCTGTGAAGAGTAACCTCCCAGTCCTCCCCCTAGAGCCCCTCAGTTCCTCCAGCGATGAGGGGCCCACCGAGGCTCAGCAGGTGAATTTTGGGGGTCCTGTTATCCTGTTACATCTCAGACACACACCAAAAAGCTGTAGCGGAGGTGATAGGATCCAACCAATGATGTGTATAAACCCTGGATTGCTGTTGCTAAATAATGGCCAATGAGATGTTTTGAAGCCACCTGCCTCCATATTGGTACTCTTCCATAGGAGAACTACATAGGAGAACTACATAGGAGAACCACATAGGAGAACTACATAGGGGAACCACATAGGAGAACTACATAGGAGAACCACATAGGAGAACCACATAGGAGAACCACATAGGAGAACTACATAGGAGAACTACATAGGAGAACTACATAGGATAACCACATAGGAGAACCACATAGGAGAACTACATAGGAGAACCACATAGGAGAACTACATAGGAGAACCACATAGGAGAACTACATAGGAGAACTACATAGGAGAACCACATAGGAGAACTACATAGGAGAACTACATAGGGAGAGAACCACATAGGAGAACTACATAGGAGAACTACATAGGAGAACCACATAGGAGAACTACATAGGAGAACCACATAGGAGAACTACATAGGAGAACCACATAGGAGAACTACATAGGAGAACTACATAGGAGAACTACATAGGAGAACTACATAGGAGAACTACATAGGAGAAACATAGGAGAACCACATAGGAGAACTACATAGGAGAACCACATAGGAGAACTACATAGGAGAACTACATAGGAGAAACTACATAGGAGAACTACATAGGAGAACCACATAGGAGAACCACATAGGAGAACCACATAGGAGAACTACATAGGAGAACTACATAGGAGAACCACATAGGAGAACCACATAGGAGAACTACATAGGAGAACCACATAGGAGAACTACATAGGAGAACCACATAGGAGAACTACATAGGAGAACTACATAGGAGAACCACATAGGAGAACTACATAGGAGAACCACATAGGGATAGGAGAACCACATAGGAGAACTACAAAGGAGAACCACATAGGAGAACTACATAGGAGAACCACATAGGAGAACCACATAGGAGAACTACAAAGGAGAACTCTTCCATAGGAATTAATGGAATTCTACAGTATTTCAATAAAATGTTTCAAGAACAAAATAACATGTATTTAGGTATTTCTTTGTTGTAATGGGGACAGTATCATTAGTACAACAACAACAAATATTTTAAGGAATATATTTTGTATTTTTATGTTCAGTTCACATAATATAAATGTGTTTTTGTTTTTTTGTATTTTTTTTACCCCTTTTTCTCCCCAATTGGTGGTAAGTCTTGTCCCATCGTTGCACCTCCCCTACGGACTTGAGAGAGGTGAAGGTCGAGAGTCATGCGTCCTCTGAAACACGACCATGCCAAGCTGCACTGCTTCTTGACACACTGCTCGCTTAACCCGCCACAATGAGTCACTAGATCGCAACGGGACAATGACATCCCGGCCGGCCAAACTCTCCCCTAACCCGGACGACGCTGAGCCAATTGTGCGCCGCCTTATGGCTCTCCCGGTCACGGCCGACTGCAACACAGCCTGGGATTGATCCCGGGTCTGTAGTGACGCCTCCAGCATTGTGATGCAGTTCCTTAGACAGCTGCGACACTTGGGAGGCCCCACATAATGTAATTTAAATGCATTAAAGTGGCTGTAATAGAATATACTTGTCAAAAACCAATGTAGACATTAATAAATGCAGGGGGAGTACCAAAATGGCCGTATGGTGGCTTCAAAACAACACCCCTTGTCAGTCATCTAGGGTTTACATCATTGGCTCCAACCAGGGACCTCTCGCACGCAGAGTTAACATCTTAAAACAATCCTTAACACTCTTTCTAGCACTAATACTCACACTTGTCTTTTCTCACTCGCACTTCAGCACTTTGCTGATAGCTGCTTTACTGAGGAAAAGTTGGACTTGCACCAACTGTCAGTCCCTCTGGATAAGAGTCTCTTGCTAAATGTCCGCAATGTCAATGTAAATGTCTTCACCATTAGACCAAGACAAAATCCTTGTGGTTTCAGGGTGACATTTGGGCTAGCAAGTCTCAGGCAGGTGCCACCTGATCACGAAAGTGTGATTCCAAATCACCTCCGCTACATATAGGAGACGTAGGTACGTTCCCAGCGGCTGATTTCTGTTCCCTTACATGGCTTCCAGAGATCCACCGCGGCGGCCCTCTGTGACATCACCAAAGAGTTTCTAAGGACCATTAATGCCGCTGAAAGCGCCATGAACGAGTACTTCCCCTCCATAACCTCTAATGACAGCCCCATGATAACTGACGAGGCAGAAGTAAGGAAAGCAGCTGAGTCTTACAGGGAACTTGAGGAAAATGTAAGCTTCAAAATCACACTCTTTTCCTCCCAAGCAATCAGAATCCAATCAAAATAGCTGTGTGTCAAGTGTAGGTCTGGAGCCTTTTGTTTAAAGCATGCGAAGAGACGTCTTGTGTTGTCTTAAAGCAGAGATTCACTTTGTATTCCAAGCAGTCTAGTCTGGAAAAGCTTGCTAATGGTGTTTGGTTAGCAGCTCGTCTGTAAGGGTACATTTGTGGTGGTTGTCCTGTGCCCTGTTCCAGGTGTACATGACCTCAGGGAAGTCCTTTGATCTGGAGAAGAAGCTGAGGCATCTGGAGCAGAGTGCCAAGAACCGCTTCGGAGGGGCCACAGACTCGGAGCTGTCTGACCTGGAGGACGTGGTGGCTCTGACTGCACATCGGGTCCAGAGCACTGAGAGTGAGGTAGGTGACGAGGCTCTACTGCGGGTTCTACTGAGCAGGCTTTCTATTCAACAGGGATGTGCTGTATGGACTGAAAAGCACACTGTGAACTGTAGATTTCCAAGAACCATTGTGGCCTACAGAGATGCATGAAGAAATAACAATACCACACAAGAGCTCGTTTAGTTGACATATCTATTATTTTCAGATAACTTGTTTTCCTTCAGAAGGGGTATAATTTGTACTTTCTGTCTTTTCCTTCTCTCTTAGGTGTCTGATTTGGAGAACAAACTTGCTGCTCTAAGTGCCTCAGGGAAGAAAAAGGTGAGTGTGTTGTGCAATTCAATCATTCTCTTCAGACCCTCTTGGGCTTGCTTTGATGCTTATTGTTGTCACATGCTGTTGTCTAAAACATCTATTCTATCTGACAGATATCAGGTTCACAGAACAGGAAAAGGTTTAACCAAGACTTCCCCACAAGTAAGGCCCAAAGCATATTGTGATGCCCCTAATATGTTGTCTTTGAGTCCTGACCAACTGTGCTTATGACCATCTCCTCTTGTTTCCACCATCAGAACCCAGCAACGGCTCAGGATCCCTACGGAAATCCAATCACATGTAAAAGGACTGTATGACGAATAAGCCCAATGAAACTGTCTGTATTATCTGAGTTACTGAAATATACCTTCAACCTTATCTGTCACTGATCCACTGTATATCTGATGTCAATCTCATATCCATGTTGTTACAGTATGTTAATGGTATATCCACACCCACAATGCACAGCAGTTATGTGCTGTAAAAGCAGGCTACACCATAGCTATGTTCAATGCAAAAACAACCCTGGTTTACAGCCTGAAAGTCATACGCTTTCTAAAGTATCCTCTCAGTCTCAATGTATCTGATGGCTAAACTCATGAAATGATCTGATTGGTCAAAAGGGCAATTTGTGGGGAAAAAATATCAGAATTGGGCTTCCTGCTGCAAAGCAGTCTAAGTTTCCTGATTTAAAAGATGAATCTGTGCCATATAGGTTACCAACATTCAAGCAGAGGCCAGGGTGACGTTCTGTGTTAAAATGAAGTTTGATTAGTGAACACTGGTAAAGTGGTAGTTACTGTACACTATCATGACCTTGTCTAATAATGACCTTTTGGGTTCCATGGGATTCTGGGAAACAAGCACAACGACTTACTATCTTACATCACCACTGTGTTACATTCAAATAACTGAGTGTCTGTTTCATATTGTCGTAGTACATATCTTTATGAAAAAGTGAAATGTTGTCTTGACACTGACCAGACAAATATGATATGAAATAACAAGTTATCTAGTCTGGATAATGATCTCTGTTTTCTTTCAATTCATATAAAAAAATATATGTATGACAATTATAAATATTGCAGTAGGATAAATATATATATATATATATATACTGTATCATTTGAAAAGCTGCAGTGCGTTGTGCTGTCACTGGGCTTCTGCATCTAATAAATTGTATCACATCAACTATGGAGTGTTTCTATTCTGAGGGGATCTTAACATACACTACAGGTAAGAAGGCCCGCTCTGCCTTGCCCATATTGGTATCGTGATTGCAGGCAGACACGTGCTGCCACCTAGTGACACAGCGTTTTCACATTCATACATTATTGCTTTTTAAACAAACACGTGTACTTTTAAGATTTCGATTAGACTGTAATAACATATCAATGACACTAAAAACATAAATTAAACTGTAATACCATATCAATGCACTCCACACTGCCCTTTCCCACCTGGACAAAAGGAACACCTATGTGAGAATGCTATTCATTGACTACAGCTCAGCGTTCAACACCATAGTGCCCTCAAAGCTCATCACTAAGCTAAGGGCACTTGGACTAAACACGCCCCCAGGTGGTAAGGGTAGGTGACAACACATCCGCCACGCTGATCCTCAACACGGGGGCACGTCAGGGGTGCGTGCTCAATCCCCTCCTGTACTCCCTGTTCACTCATGACTGCACGGCCAGGCACGACTCCAACACCATCATTCAGTTTGCTGATGACACAACAGTGGTAGGTCTGATCACCGACAACAATGAGACAGCCTATAGGGAGGAGATCAGAGACCTGGCAGTGTGGTGCCAGGACAACAACCTCTCCCTCAATGTGAGCAAGACAAAGGAGATGATTGTGGACTACAGGAAAAGGAGGACCGAGCATGCCCCATTCTCATCGACGGGCTATAGTGGAGCAGGTTGAGAGCTTCAAGTTCCTTGACGTCCACATCACCAACAAACTATCATGGTCCAAGCACACCAAGACAGTCGTGAAGAGGGCACGACAAAACCTATTCCCCCTCAGGAGACTGAAAAGATTTGGCATGGGTCCTCAGATCCTCAAAAGGTTCTACAGCTGCACCATCGAGAGCATCCTGACTGGTTGCATCACTGCCTCTGCTACCGCAACAGGACCTAGCTCCTAAATAACTGCTACCCCAAAGCCACAAGACTCCTAAACAGCTAGTATGGCAACTGCTCAGCCTCAGCCTTGACTCTGTACCGGTACCCCCCCTGTCCTATAGCCTCCACATTGACTCTGTAACGGTACTCCCCCTGTATATAGCCGGTCCACATTGACTCTGTACCGGTACCCCCTGTATATAGCCTCCACATTGACTCATTGACTCTGTACCGGTACCCCCTGTATATAGCCTCCACATTGACTCATTGACTCTGACTCTGTACCGGTACCCCCTGTATATAGCCTCCACATTGACTCATTGACTCTGTACCGGTACCCCCTGTATATAGCCTCCACATTGACTCATTGACTCTGTACCGGTACCCCCTGTATATAGCCTCCACATTGACTCATTGATTGACCCTGTATATAGCCTCCACATTGACTCATTGACTCTGTACCGGTACCCCCTGTATATAGCCTCCACATTGACTCATTGACTCTGTAACCCCTGTATATAGCCTCCACATTGACACATTGACTCTGTACGGTACCCCCTGTATATAGCCTCCACATTGACACATTGACTCTGTACCGGTACCCCCTGTATATAAAGCCCCACTATAAAGCCCCACTATTGTTATTTAGTGCTGCTCTTTAATCATTTGTTATTCTTATCTCTTACCTTTTTTATAGGTATTATTTAAAACTGCATTGTTGGTTATGGGCTTGTAAGTAAGCATTTCCCTGTAACGTCTACAACTGTTGTATTTGGTGCATGTGACAAATACATTTAATTTAATTTGAATGACACTAGAAAACATCAATTCAACTGCAATAACATATGAATTACACTAAACAAACAATCATTCAGGGCAAATCTGTTATCTGTCCTCACTACAGGTGTGGCAAGCCAGCAACATACCACCCTGCACCCCACTGCTGGCTTGCTTCTGAAGCTAAGCAGGGTTGGTCCTGGTCAGTCCCTGGATAGGAGACCAGATGCTGCTGGAGGTGGTGTTGGAGGGCCAGTAGGAGGTGTTCTTTCTTCTGGTCCAAAAAAATATCCCAAATCCCCCCTCAAGAGACTGATTGGGGACACTGCCATGTGTAGGGTGCTGTCTTTTGGATGGGACGTTGACGTTAAATGGATGTCCTGACTCTGCGGTCATTATAGATCCCATGGCACTTATCGTAGGAGTGTTAACCCTGGTGTCCTGGTTAAATTCCCAAGCTGTCCCTCATACCATCACGGTCACTTAATCATCCCCAGCTTCCAATTGGCTCATTCATCCCCCTCCTCTCCCCTGTAACCATTTCCCAGGTCGTTGCTGTAAATGAGAATGTGTTCTCAGTCAATTTACCTGGTAATGAAAAGGTAGCCAGGTGGTTAGAGCATTAGGCCAGTAACTGAAAGGTTGCTAGATCAAAACCCTGAGCTGACAAGCTAAAATCTGTCGTGAACTGAACTGTTCCTAGGCCGTCCTCGTAGTTAAATAAAATATAGGAAGTGATTTCCCCGCAGTAGCTATGGATTGGCACTGAGCTCTCAGGCCTTATCTTTCTCCACTAGAGGGAGTAAATTCCTACCAGTTCCTATGGATTGGCACTGAGCTCTCCGGCATAAACAGAAGGCGTTCATCTAGTTTACTGACGAGACATGAGGTCAGAGTTAACGTTACAGATTAAAATTGTCTGATATTATAATTTAGGCTTGAATCAGAAATGCATATAAACAAAGGAATAAATAAGATGAACATACAGCCACAATTTTGACATGGCAAGTGAGATGTATTTGGTTGAACTCAGTGCTGACCTTCCTTCTAAAATAGCAGAAGGATAATAGCCTTTCTGTTCGCATCGAGACTATTGGAGACGTCTACAGCGCGTGTCAACTGAACGGCCTGCTTCGTGCATTCCAGAGTAATTCCATTCGGGTCATCAGGCTACAGAATATTTGTTAAGGCATCACACCTTTCTCAAGCTACACGATACATTCTGAACGAAAACACTACCAAGGAACTGCTTTGACTATTGTGTGACCAGTAAAATTCAACTGTTTGGAGGACACCCATCCGGTCCAAACTGCGGCCACTATCTATCTCCAGCAGGCGCGAGGCTCTGCCCCGGAACGTGTATTCATCCCGCTGTGGTCGTCATCCGGGATTGCGCTGCAATAAAACTTTCGTCCATCTGCTTTGACATCTCGGTGACTCCCGCGTTCTCTGCTAAAGGAAAGAACGAGGACATTATTCAATCGCTATTAGGTCTACCTACAGAACGATTATTTATCAGGCTCGCGTGTGTTCTTGTTTTGGTGTTCCATACCGAAACGTATATATATGATGACAATTGCTTAGGATGAGCTAGATGACAATTCGTTTTCCAATGATCCCAAAGAGGGAAGTCTGATGCTATGAGGGTGTTTTGACACATCAAAGTGACGCGTGTGGTGTTAGTTGTTTATCAGCAACAGGAATCAAGGATATTCGTAATGCAGTTTGTTACGTTTGAAGGCGGTTACATTGAAACAATGTATCATAATGGCATCACGTCTCGTGCCTGGGAAGCGAATTGATGATGGATTGTTGTTACATTGTCGCTACCCGATTGTAAACAGTTTACTTCTTTTTGCGTGTTATTGGTGAGCTATTTTTCCATTACGTGAAGATGGTGATTATATTTTTCCAGCGTGCCCTTCATCGTCATCATTAGGCTCCTGTGTTCCATTTTTGAATTTCTTCGAGGCTGACACGTATGCTACAGTAAGGACTTTATCACAGAATACACAAACATGGGAACTCAGATTACTGGCACTGGACGAAAAAGAATCCCCAACAGGGAGAGACTGACCGCAGAGGACGATGCCCTCAATCAAATCGCTCGAGAGGTAAGTTTTGGGATAGGTTTTTTATTTCTTATTTTGGGAGGCAATGCTCGTCATACTGCGCCAAACCTATTCCACGGAGTGCCTTCAATTTAATCCCATGTTATACATATATATATTATGCCAACATAAAGACACGAGCATGTCTATCATACTTGTAAAGTATAGCCCAGGCCAGACGGTCCCAACCTGGGGGAGTAGGACCCCTGGGGGTACTTGGCCTATCCACAGGGGGTATTTAAGAAGACTCTCGAGACTATAACCTTACTGGTAAAATGCACACGAGGGGGTACTTCAGGGGTACTCCGGACAGAGCTAAATTTAGTTGGTGGTATAGTAACTGAAAAAGGTTGGGAACCACTAGCCGAGGACTATTCAAAAACCATGCATCAGTTGCTGCAGCCCCACACCCTCCTCAACTGACGAACACAGCGTGGTAATTATTATTCACTGGGGGTAATGGACGTGTATCGTGCTGCCTCTCCGATGCTGTATGCAAGGCATTCCCTGGACGAACAGACAAAGACACATTATTTGTAAAAGGAAACACGGACATTGTTTGCTTGGCCTACATAAACTGGCATGTGGCTGGACAGTGGATCAAAGTGACACAATGAATGGGGGGATTGTTGAGGGGTAAATTGCTTGATAAAGACAATTGGGGATGACCTTTGTGGCAAGGACACGTTTGCAGGTTGAAATGGGTACCAACTGTAATGTCAGACTTCCCAGCTATTGATCCATGTCCTATTCATCTTTCACCTATCATCTATCACCTGTCATTTATCACATATCACCTGTCATCTGTCACCTTTCATATATCATATATTCATCTACCATCTATTCATCTATCATATATCATCTATCACCTCTCATATATCATATATCACCTATCATATACCATCTATCATATATCATCTATCACCTATCATATATCATCTATTCATTAATCATCTATCACCTATCATCTATCCATCAATCATCTATCATCTATCACCTATTCATATATCATCTATCATCTATCCATGACGCTTATTAAAGAAGCAGGAAAGAGAGAGAAAGAGCGAGTGAGAGAAAAATATAGATGTAGGTCATACTGCAATGAGGGGTGCATCTCAATATGAGAGGGAGTCTGAACTGGCTTCCTCCCCTTGTCTCCTCCTCTCTTTACAACAATTTGAGGTCACACGATAGGTGAAAACAAATCAGTGCAGACAGGAGATAAAGTAAACCACATCATATCCAAATTTAGCAGATGCCTTGAAACACTTTTCATGTGGCAATCTCAGCAGGAATTGAACCCACAACCCTAGCATTGCAAGCACCATGCTCTACTTACTGAGCCACAGAGGACCACATGTGATGCGAGATGATGTTTGTTTGAGTGGAGGAAACACAATCAGAAGTTGATGGGGATACAATCATAGGGAGATCGACAGACAGTTTGTCATCATACTATATTTAAGTCTGGCGCCAGGTAACCTAGTAGTTAGAATTTTGGGCCAGTAACAAAAAGGTTACTGGATCAAATCCCTGAGCTGACAAGGTAAAAATCTGTTGTTCCCCCCCTGAATAAGGCAGTTAACCCACTGTTCCCCATTAGGCTGTCATTGTAAATAAGAAGTTGTTCTTGCCTAGTTAAAATAAAAAGTCCAGGGCTCTAGTGAGACTCCGGCTAGTATTTGTAAGGACAGGCTTCAGACCAACTATAGACTGAAGTCTGTTGACCAGTGACCACAACATCTTGAAAATATTGACTGGCCGCGCCCGGTGCCCATTGCAAATGGCCTCCAAAATGTCACTAGAGCCCAGCTCTCCCATTTTCATCTGCTTGATTTTATCAACATGTAACCCCGGTCCTTGATGATGTTAAAACAACTCACCAGTGTAATGCTGTGCTGTAGGTTTTCTGACCAGCCATGACTGTAAACTGAAGGAAAAGCCTCACTATGTGGACCATAATATTCCCCCTGAAAGGTTCTAAATGTCCTCACTAGATATCAAAGGGCTTGTTATGCTCTCCTGCTCCCTGTCATTCTTCTAAATAAAGAAGTATACAGGGTAATATGTCAATGTGCAGTAAGAATCATGTGTTGGTACAAAAACACAGAAAGGTTCTATCAGTCAGAACCACTAGTCAGATCCTTGAACACATAAACGTCCCTAATTGTCATGGGTGTGGTGGGAGCTAAGCAACCAGGAAGGCAGAGTTTTGTTTAGTGCTGACATCAGAGGGCTTAGTCACCATATGAGTGACAACATGATGTGAAGGCCCTCCAGAAGACACTCCCACCCGCATGCTAATGAGAATACGATCTGAAATGGGATGTTGGGTTGTTGTCATCCTGGAATATAATAACACACTGTGTGCCTCGTAACAGTGTTGACAAAGCTATACAGCTGTTCTTAATCAGTATATGGGGTTGTTTTGAACACACACACACACACACACACACACACACACACACACACACACACACACACACACACACACACACACACACACACACACACACACACACACACACACACACACACACACACACACACACACACACACCAAGGAATTTTCAAATGCAACTACTGCAATATAAAAAATGCTTCCTCCAGTTCTGTCTCTCTCCCATCTCTACACACACTATAATCTATGGCACTGATAAGACTCCATAATACTCCAGTCCTGTCTCTCTCCCATCTCTACACACTATAATCTATGGCACTGATAAGACTCCATAATACTCCAGTCCTGTCTCTCTCCCATCTCTACACACTATAATCTATGGCACTGATAAGACTCCATAATACTCCAGTCCTGTCTCTCTCCCATCTCTACACACTATAATCTATGGCACTGATAAGACTCCATAATACTCCATCCAGTCTGTTGGAAATGGTTCTCAATGAGACGTCAAGTGTCTCTCAAACCAAACCAAGTGCAGTGAGGCCTGAAGCCCCCAGTCATGTGATAACAAACCGTTGAGAGCTGCAGATGACAGACAGACATCATTAATCCAGGGCCCAGAGCACGATATTGTCATCAACTCATTCTGCTGTCATGCCAGTGATATTCAGCAGATACCAGCTAGTCATATCATTAGTGCCAGGGTGTTGTTTGACAGTGATATTCATCAGGTACCTGCTAGTCATATCATTAGTGCCAGGGTGTTGTTTGACAGTGATATTCATCAGGTACCTGCTAGTCATATCAGTAGTGCCAGGGTGTTGTTTGACAGTGATATAAAGCAGGTACCTGCTAGTCATATCATTAGTGCCAGAGTGTTGTTTGACAGTGATATTCATCAGGTACCTGCTAGTCATATCAGTAGTGCCAGAGTGTTGTTTGACAGTGATATAAAGCAGGTACCTGCTAGTCATATCAGTAGTGCCAGGGTGTTGTTTGACAGTGATATTCATCAGGTACCTGCTAGTCATATCAGTAGTGCCAGGGTGTTGTTTGACAGTGATATAAAGCAGGTACCTGCTAGTCATATCAGTAGTGCCAGGGTGTTGTTTGACAGTGATATAAAGCAGGTACCTGCTAGTCATATCAGTAGTGCCAGGGTGTTGTTTGACAGTGATATTCATCAGGTACCTGCTAGTCATATCAGTAGTGCCAGGGTGTTGTTTGACAGTGATATAAAGCAGGTACCTGCTAGTCATATCAGTAGTGCCAGGGTGTTGTTTGACAGTGATATAAATCAGGTACCTGCTAGTCATATCAGTAGTGCCAGGGTGTTGTTTGACAGTGATATAAAGCAGGTACCTGCTAGTCATATCATTAGTGCCAGAGTGTTGTTTGACAGTGATATTCATCAGGTACCTGCTAGTCATATCAGTAGTGCCAGGGTGTTGTTTGACAGTGATATACAGCAGGTACCTGCTAGTCATATCAGTAGTGCCAGGGTGTTGTTTGACAGTGATATAAAGCAGGTACCTGCTAGTCATATCAGTAGTGCCAGGGTGTTGTTTGACAGTGATATAAAGCAGGTACCTGCTAGTCATATCAGTAGTGCCAGGGTGTTGTTTGACAGTGATATAAAGCAGGTACCTGCTAGTCATATCATTAGTGCCAGGGTGTTGTTTGACAGTGATATAAAGCAGGTACCTGCTAGTCATATCATTAGTGCCAGGGTGTTGTTTGACAGTGATATAAAGCAGGTACCTGCTAGTCATATCAGTAGTGCCAGGGTGTTGTTTGACAGTGATATAAAGCAGGTACCTGCTAGTCATATCATTAGTGCCAGGGTGTTGTTTGACAGTGATATAAAGCAGGTACCTGCTAGTCATATCATTAGTGCCAGGGTGTTGTTTGACAGTGATATAAAGCAGGTACCTGCTAGTCATATCAGTAGTGCCAGGGTGTTGTTTGACAGTGATATAAAGCAGGTACCTGCTAGTCATATCAGTAGTGCCAGGGTGTTGTTTGACAGTGATATTCAGCAGGTACCTGCTAGTCATATCAGTAGTGCCAGGGTGTTGTTTGACAGTGATATAAAGCAGGTACCTGCTAGTCATATCAGTAGTGCCAGGGTGTTGTTTGACAGTGATATAAAGCAGGTACCTGCTAGTCATATCAGTAGTGCCAGGGTGTTGTTTGACAGTGATATAAAGCAGGTACCTGCTAGTCATATCATTAGTGCAGGGTGTTGTTTGACAGTGATATTCATCAGGTACCTGCTAGTCATATCAGTAGTGCCAGGGTGTTGTTAGACAGTGATATTCAGCAGGTACCTGCTAGTCATATCAGTAGTGCCAGGGTGTTCTTTGACAGTGATATAAAGCAGGTACCTGCTAGTCATATCAGTAGTGCCAGGGTGTTGTTTGACAGTGATATAAAGCAGGTACCTGCTAGTCATATCAGTAGTGCCAGGGTGTTGTTTGACAGTGATATCAGCAGGTACCTGCTAGTCATATCATTAGTGCCAGGGTGTTGTTTGACAGTGATATAAAGCAGGTACCTGCTAGTCATATCAGTAGTGCCAGGGTGTTGTTTGACAGTGATATAAAGCAGGTACCTGCTAGTCATATCAGTAGTGCCAGGGTGTTGTTTGACAGTGATATAAAGCAGGTACCTGCTAGTCATATCAGTAGTGCCAGGGTGTTGTTTGACAGTGATATAAAGCAGGTACCTGCTAGTCATATCAGTAGTGCCAGGGTGTTGTTTGACAGTGATATAAAGCAGGTACCTGCTAGTCATATCAGTAGTGCCAGGGTGTTGTTTGACAGTGATATAAAGCAGGTACCTGCTAGTCATATCAGTAGTGCCAGGGTGTTGTTTGACAGTGATATTCATCAGGTACCTGCTAGTCATATCATTAGTGCCAGAGTGTTGTTTGACAGTGATATTCATCAGGTACCTGCTAGTCATATCATTAGTGCCAGGGTGTTGTTTGACAGTGATATAAAGCAGGTACCTGCTAGTCATATCAGTAGTGCCAGGGTGTTGTTTGACAGTGATATAAAGCAGGTACCTGCTAGTCATATCAGTAGTGCCAGGGTGTTGTTTGACAGTGATATAAAGCAGGTACCTGCTAGTCATATCAGTAGTGCCAGGGTGTTGTTTGACAGTGATATTCATCAGGTACCTGCTAGTCATATCATTAGTGCCAGGGTGTTGTTTGACAGTGATATAAAGCAGGTACCTGCTAGTTATATCAGTAGTGCCAGAGTGTTGTTTGACAGTGATATAAAGCAGGTACCTGCTAGTCATATCAGTAGTGCCAGGGTGTTGTTTGACAGTGATATAAAGCAGGTACCTGCTAGTCATATCAGTAGTGCCAGAGTGTTGTTTGACAAATAATAGACAGGCCAGATTCAGAATCCTTAGTCAATGGTGTTAGGGGTGTGTCCCTGTGGAATTAGGAGGAATTAACAGATAGACAGCTTCAGTATTAAAAGGAAGGGGGGTGGGGAGCAGTACAGGGGTCCATGGTGGGCTTGGGTCAGGGGTATGTGAGAGGGGAAGCGGTGGGCTTTTGGCTGACTTTCATGTTCTAGCTGGTGAAGTCTGACCTACTGGGCAAGCTGACAGCTGTTCCCTTGGGTGCACATTTATGTGTGTATTGGTGTGTGTACATGTTCATGTGTGTGTGTCCACTTTTGTGTGTGCGGGTATGTTTGTGTATATGTGTGCATGCGATCTGTGCACGTGTGTGTTTGTGTGTAAAAGCACTCAGCAGCCCCTCTGCACCAGGGGATTGGACTGTGTCTATGCCAGTGACCTGCATCTCTTAAGCCTCTCAGCATCATCCACATCCTGCTTTAATCGCAGGTTGACATTAATTGCCACGAGTCTTGTCCTGAAGGCAGAACTGAACAATTTCCCCTTAGATAGACCAGCTGGAAAGTCAAAATTGGCTATATTGTAAAAATGACTGAAAACAAAAATGTGCTTTTTGATCTTAATTTAAGGTTAGGGTTAGGCATTAGGGTTAGCAGTCTGGTTAAGGTTAGGGATAAGGTTAGGGTTAGGCATTAGGGTTAGCAGTCTGGTTAAGGTTAGGGATAAGGTTAGGGTTAGGCATTAGGGTTAGCAGTCTGGTTAAGGTTAGGTATAAGGTTAGGGTTAGGCATTAGGGTTAGCAGTCTGGTTAAGGTTAGGGATAAGGTTAGGTTAGGCATTAGGGTTAGCAGTCTGGTTAAGGTTAGGGATAAGGTTAGGGTTAGGCATTAGGGTTAGCAGTCTGGTTAAGGTTAGGGATAAGGTTAGGGTTAGGCATTAGGGTTAGTGTCTGGTAGCAGGTTAGGGTTAAGGTTAGGGTTAGGCATTAGGGTTAGCAGTCTGGTTAAGGTTAGGGATAAGGTTAGGGTTAGGCATTAGGCATTAGTGTTAGCAGTCTGGTTAAGGTTAGGGTTAGGCATTAGGGTTAGCAGTCTGGTTAAGGTTAGGGATAAGGTTAGGGTTAGGTTTAAAATCCTCCTCCTATGACTTTGTGGCTGTGCCAGCTAGTACTCTGCAGACTTGCCTCCAGAACAAGATTTATGAAGAAAAACGTGAACCTGCACTTTAATCACTGCTGGAGTAGTGGCATGGCAACAGTAACCAGCTTTTACATTATTCTGGCTAAATCATGAATCATCTCAAAACATTATTTGACCCATTTCATCTAAAAGGGATTCCCAACAAGTGAAGATGGGTGAGGTGGCAGGCGATTAGTGAAGTGTGATGAACAGGCGACTAGTCTAGACTTCCAGCTACCTTTGACCTCCCATCAGCGATCATGATTCAATACATCTACTGAGTCAGAGGCCTTACCTTCCTTCCTTGAAGTGCTGTAGTCACTGTTGTCTGAAATGATCGGACAGGTGAACGTAAAGGTTTGACTGCTTAGCTTACAGCGACACAGGCATGCCAGATATCTGAAACATGGAGTCATTGCTACATGTACCGGCTCTCTCAGCTTGTCCTCCCTGACTGTGTTGATATTAGGGGATGTGACTGTACTGCCACCCTTCTCCCTCCCCTCACTTCCATCAGCATGTTGGGCATCACGGCAGAGCAATTTTGTCCATTAAGTGTCTTTATAATATGGTCTAAAGAGCCTCACACACACACACACACACACACACACACACACACACACACACACACACACACACACACACACACACACACACACACACACACACACACACACACACACACACACACACACACACACACACACACACACACACACACACACACACACACACACACACACGTCTGCTGCTCTTCAAAGTGCATAAATCTCTGCATGAGGCTCCTCCTAAGAAGATTACCACAGTAAAATGCTGCTATGTATATATCAGGGCCCTGGCCTGTACAGGGATGTATCAGACAGACAGACACCATGTGTTCTCTGCATGGACATTAGTCTCAAACACCCCAGAAAACTCCAAGCTAAGTGCTCAACCCCCACTACTGCTTCAACACAGCATGAGACTAGAATGTACTTTTATAGTATTATGGGGTTGTCACAAAACAGCTGAATGGGAAACTCTACTCTGCCCCCCAACAAGGCCTCATGAGCACATCATGAGACTAGAATGTACTTTTATAGTATTATGGGGTTGTCACAACACACCTGAATGGGAAACTCTACTCTGCCCCCCAACAAGGCCTCATGAGCACAGCATGAGACTAGAATGTACTTTTATAGTATTATGGGGTTGTCACAACACACCTGAATGGGAAACTCTACTCTGCCCCCCAACAAGGCCTCATGAGCACAGCATGAGACTAGAATGTACTTTTATAGTATTATGGGGTTGTCACAACACACCTGAATGGGAAACTCTACTCTGCCCCCCAACAAGGCCTCATGAGCACAGCATGAGACTAGAATGTACTATAAAGTACAGTGCGTTACGCTTTTACTAAACTATTTAGGTTAAAGTGATCAACTGTTTATAATGATCACATTTTCCTGCACTTATGTGTTCACGATGGGGCGAAGCCTAATTTTCATTGAGGTCAATGGCAGAACACAGGATTTCGTCTTAATGGGAAGTTAGGATTTGCCCCTATGAGAGGAGAACACTGAATAACTTCCAAGAGACTTTATTTTCCAGTAAGTGTTGAGGTGGCCCTTCCCTCTGCTCTCACTCAGAGAGCCTGGCTATGAATAGATCCGTAGGGATGCATCATGCCTGTGAAGGTCTTGACATTGGTGAAGGAAAACATCTGGAGTTACAAAGCTGTTCTGCTTGTAAGCCTCCATGAGGTCTGTTCTGGATGGGAGCTGCTGCTGTCCAACCCGACTAGTGTAAAGCTTCCAGGCCTCTAATAGTACTGACCAGAGCTGCTGCTGTCCAACCTGACTAGTGTAAAGCTTCCAGGCCTCTAATAGTACTGACCAGAGCTGCTGCTGTCCAACCCGACTAGTGTAAAGCTTCCAGGCCTCTAATAGTACTGACCAGAGCTGCTGCTGTCCAACCTGACTAGTGTAAAGCTTCCAGGCCTCTAATAGTACTGACCAGAGCTGCTGCTGTCCAACCCGACTAGTGCAAAGCTTCCAGGCCTCTAATAGTACTGACCAGAGCTGCTGCTGTCCAGGCCGACTAGTGTAAAGCTTCCAGGCCTCTAATAGTACTGACCAGAGCTGCTGCTGTCCAACCTGACTAGTGTAAAGCTTCCAGGCCTCTAATAGTACTGACCAGAGCTGCTGCTGTCCAGGCCGACTAGTGCAAAGCTTCCAGACCTCTAATAGTACTGACCAGAGCTGCTGCTGTCCAGGCCGACTAGTGTAAAGCTTCCAGGCCTCTAATAGTACTGACCAGAGCTGCTGCTGTCCAGGCCGACTAGTGCAAAGCTTCCAGGTCTCTAATAGTACTGACCAGAGCTGCTGCTGTCCAGGCCGACTAGTGCAAAGCTTCCAGGTCTCTAATAGTACTGACCAGAGCTGCTGCTGTCCAGGCCGACTAGTGTAAAGCTTCCAGGTCTCTAATAGTACTGACCAGAGCTGCTGCTGTCCAGGCCGACTAGTGCAAAGCTTCCAGGTCTCTAATAGTACTGACCAGAGCTGCTGCTGTCCAGGCCGACTAGTGCAAAGCTTCCAGACCTCTAATAGTACTGACCAGAGCTGCTGCTGTCCAGGCCGACTAGTGTAAAGCTTCCAGACCTCTAATAGTACTGACCAGAGCTGCTGCTGTCCAACCTGACTAGTGCAAAGCTTCCAGGCCTCTAATAGTACTGACCAGAGCTGCTGCTGTCCAGGCCGACTAGTGCAAAGCTTCCAGACCTCTAATAGTACTGACCAGAGCTGCTGCTGTCCAACCTGACTAGTGCAAAGCTTCCAGGCCTCTAATAGTACTGACCAGAGCTGCTGCTGTCCAGGCCGACTAGTGTAAAGCTTCCAGGTCTCTAATAGTACTGACCAGAGCTGCTGCTGTCCAACCCGACTAGTGTAAAGCTTCCAGGCCTCTAATAGTACTGATCAGTGCTGCTGCTGTCCAGGCCGACTAGTGTAAAGCTTCCAGGCCTCTAATAGTACTGACCAGAGCTGCTGCTGTCCAGGCCGACTAGTGTAAAGCTTCCAGGCCTCTAATAGTACTGACCAGAGCTGCTGCTGTCCAGGCCGACTAGTGTAAAGCTTCCAGGCCTCTAATAGTACTGACCAGAGCTGCTGCTGTCCAACCTGACTAGTGTAAAGCTTCCAGGCCTCTAATAGTACTGACCAGAGCTGCTGCTGTCCAGGCCGACTAGTGTAAAGCTTCCAGGCCTCTAATAGTACTGACCAGAGCTGCTGCTGTCCAGGCCGACTAGTGCAAAGCTTCCAGGTCTCTAATAGTACTGACCAGAGCTGCTGCTGTCCAGGCCGACTAGTGCAAAGCTTCCAGGCCTCTAATAGTACTGACCAGAGCTGCTGCTGTCCAGGCCGACTAGTGTAAAGCTTCCAGGCCTCTAATAGTACTGACCAGAGCTGCTGCTGTCCAGGCCGACTAGTGCAAAGCTTCCAGGCCTCTAATAGTACTGACCAGAGCTGCTGCTGTCCAGGCCGACTAGTGCAAAGCTTCCAGGCCTCTAATAGTACTGACCAGAGCTGCTGCTGTCCAACCTGACTAGTGCAAAGCTTCCAGGCCTCTAATAGTACTGACCAGAGCTGCTGCTGTCCAGGCCGACTAGTGTAAAGCTTCCAGGCCTCTAATAGTACTGACCAGAGCTGCTGCTGTCCAACCCGACTAGTGTAAAGCTTCCAGGCCTCTAATAGTACTGACCAGAGCTGCTGCTGTCCAGGCCGACTAGTGTAAAGCTTCCAGGCCTCTAATAGTACTGACCAGAGCTGCTGCTGTCCAACCTGACTAGTGTAAAGCTTCCAGGCCTCTAATAGTACTGACCAGAGCTGCTGCTGTCCAGGCCGACTAGTGCAAAGCTTCCAGACCTCTAATAGTACTGACCAGAGCTGCTGCTGTCCAGGCCGACTAGTGCAAAGCTTCCAGGCCTCTAATAGTACTGACCAGAGCTGCTGCTGTCCAGGCCGACTAGTGCAAAGCTTCCAGGCCTCTAATAGTACTGACCAGAGCTGCTGCTGTCCAGGCCGACTAGTGTAAAGCTTCCAGGCCTCTAATAGTACTGACCAGAGCTGCTGCTGTCCAGGCCGACTAGTGCAAAGCTTCCAGGCCTCTAATAGTACTGACCAGAGCTGCTGCTGTCCAGGCCGACTAGTGCAAAGCTTCCAGGTCTCTAATAGTACTGACCAGAGCTGCTGCTGTCCAGGCCGACTAGTGCAAAGCTTCCAGGCCTCTAATAGTACTGACCAGAGCTGCTGCTGTCCAGGCCGACTAGTGCAAAGCTTCCAGGCCTCTAATAGTACTGACCAGAGCTGCTGCTGTCCAGGCCGACTAGTGCAAAGCTTCCAGGCCTCTAATAGTACTGACCAGAGCTGCTGCTGTCCAGGCCGACTAGTGTAAAGCTTCCAGGTCTCTAATAGTACTGACCAGAGCTGCTGCTGTCCAGGCCGACTAGTGCAAAGCTTCCAGGTCTCTAATAGTACTGACCAGAGCTGCTGCTGTCCAGGCCGACTAGTGCAAAGCTTCCAGGCCTCTAATAGTACTGACCAGAGCTGCTGCTGTCCAGGCCGACTAGTGCAAAGCTTCCAGGTCTCTAATAGTACTGACCAGAGCTGCTGCTGTCCAGGCCGACTAGTGCAAAGCTTCCAGGCCTCTAATAGTACTGACCAGAGCTGCTGCTGTCCAGGCCGACTAGTGCAAAGCTTCCAGGCCTCTAATAGTACTGACCAGAGCTGCTGCTGTCCAGGCCGACTAGTGCAAAGCTTCCAGGCCTCTAATAGTACTGACCAGAGCTGCTGCTGTCCAGGCCGACTAGTGCAAAGCTTCCAGGTCTCTAATAGTACTGACCAGAGCTGCTGCTGTCCAGGCCGACTAGTGCAAAGCTTCCAGGCCTCTAATAGTACTGACCAGAGCTGCTGCTGTCCAGGCCGACTAGTGCAAAGCTTCCAGGTCTCTAATAGTACTGACCAGAGCTGCTGCTGTCCAGGCCGACTAGTGTAAAGCTTCCAGGCCTCTAATAGTACTGACCAGAGCTGCTGCTGTCCAGGCCGACTAGTGCAAAGCTTCCAGGCCTCTAATAGTACTGACCAGAGCTGCTGCTGTCCAGGCCGACTAGTGCAAAGCTTCCAGGTCTCTAATAGTACTGACCAGAGCTGCTGCTGTCCAGGCCGACTAGTGCAAAGCTTCCAGGCCTCTAATAGTACTGACCAGAGCTGCTGCTGTCCAGGCCGACTAGTGTAAAGCTTCCAGGCCTCTAATAGTACTGACCAGAGCTGCTGCTGTCCAGGCCGACTAGTGCAAAGCTTCCAGGCCTCTAATAGTACTGACTAGTGCTGCTGCTGTCCAGGCCGACTAGTGCAAAGCTTCCAGGCCTCTAATAGTACTGACTAGTGCTGCTGCTGTCCAGGCCGACTAGTGTAAAGCTTCCAGGCCTCTAATAGTACTGATCAGTGCTGCTGCTGTCCAGGCCGACTAGTGTAAAGCTTCCAGGCCTCTAATAGTACTGACCAGAGCTGCTGCTGTCCAGGCCGACTAGTGTAAAGCTTCCAGGCCTCTAATAGTACTGACCAGAGCTGCTGCTGTCCAGGCCGACTAGTGCAAAGCTTCCAGGCCTCTAATAGTACTGACCAGAGCTGCTGCTGTCCAGGCCGACTAGTGCAAAGCTTCCAGGTCTCTAATAGTACTGACCAGAGCTGCTGCTGTCCAGGCCGACTAGTGCAAAGCTTCCAGGCCTCTAATAGTACTGACCAGAGCTGCTGCTGTCCAGGCCGACTAGTGCAAAGCTTCCAGGCCTCTAATAGTACTGACCAGAGCTGCTGCTGTCCAGGCCGACTAGTGCAAAGCTTCCAGGCCTCTAATAGTACTGACCAGAGCTGCTGCTGTCCAGGCCGACTAGTGCAAAGCTTCCAGGTCTCTAATAGTACTGACCAGAGCTGCTGCTGTCCAGGCCGACTAGTGCAAAGCTTCCAGGTCTCTAATAGTACTGACCAGAGCTGCTGCTGTCCAGGCCGACTAGTGCAAAGCTTCCAGGCCTCTAATAGTACTGACCAGAGCTGCTGCTGTCCAGGCCGACTAGTGCAAAGCTTCCAGGTCTCTAATAGTACTGACCAGAGCTGCTGCTGTCCAGGCCGACTAGTGCAAAGCTTCCAGACCTCTAATAGTACTGACCAGAGCTGCTGCTGTCCAGGCCGACTAGTGTAAAGCTTCCAGGCCTCTAATAGTACTGACCAGAGCTGCTGCTGTCCAGGCCGACTAGTGCAAAGCTTCCAGGTCTCTAATAGTACTGACCAGAGCTGCTGCTGTCCAGGCCGACTAGTGCAAAGCTTCCAGGTCTCTAATAGTACTGACCAGAGCTGCTGCTGTCCAGGCCGACTAGTGCAAAGCTTCCAGGCCTCTAATAGTACTGACCAGAGCTGCTGCTGTCCAGGCCGACTAGTGCAAAGCTTCCAGGTCTCTAATAGTACTGACCAGAGCTGCTGCTGTCCAGGCCGACTAGTGTAAAGCTTCCAGGCCTCTAATAGTACTGACCAGAGCTGCTGCTGTCCAGGCCGACTAGTGCAAAGCTTCCAGGCCTCTAATAGTACTGACCAGTGCTGCTGCTGTCCAGGCCGACTAGTGCAAAGCTTCCAGGTCTCTAATAGTACTGACAGTGCTGCTGCTGTCCAGGCCGACTAGTGCAAAGCTTCCAGGTCTCTAATAGTACTGACCAGAGCTGCTGCTGTCCAGGCCGACTAGTGCAAAGCTTCCAGGTCTCTAATAGTACTGACCAGAGCTGCTGCTGACTAGTGCAAAGCTTCCAGGCCTCTAATAGTACTGACCAGTGCTGCTGCTGTCCAGGCCGACTAGTGCAAAGCTTCCAGGTCTCTAATAGTACTGACCAGAGCTGCTGCTGTCCAGGCCGACTAGTGCAAAGCTTCCAGGCCTCTAATAGTACTGACCAGAGCTGCTGCTGTCCAGGCCGACTAGTGCAAAGCTTCCAGGTCTCTAATAGTACTGACCAGAGCTGCTGCTGTCCAGGCCGACTAGTGCAAAGCTTCCAGGCCTCTAATAGTACTGACCAGAGCTGCTGCTGTCCAGGCCGACTAGTGTAAAGCTTCCAGGCCTCTAATAGTACTGACCAGAGCTGCTGCTGTCCAGGCCGACTAGTGCAAAGCTTCCAGGTCTCTAATAGTACTGACCAGAGCTGCTGCTGTCCAGGCCGACTAGTGCAAAGCTTCCAGGCCTCTAATAGTACTGACCAGAGCTGCTGCTGTCCAGGCCGACTAGTGCAAAGCTTCCAGGTCTCTAATAGTACTGACCAGAGCTGCTGCTGTCCAGGCCGACTAGTGCAAAGCTTCCAGGCCTCTAATAGTACTGACCAGAGCTGCTGCTGTCCAGGCTGACTAGTGCAAAGCTTCCAGGCCTCTAATAGTACTGACCAGAGCTGCTGCTGTCCAGGCCGACTAGTGCAAAGCTTCCAGGTCTCTAATAGTACTGACCAGTGCTGCTGCTGTCCAGGCCGACTAGTGCAAAGCTTCCAGGTCTCTAATAGTACTGACCAGAGCTGCTGCTGTCCAGGCCGACTAGTGCAAAGCTTCCAGGCCTCTAATAGTACTGACCAGAGCTGCTGCTGTCCAGGCCGACTAGTGCAAAGCTTCCAGGCCTCTAATAGTACTGACCAGAGCTGCTGCTGTCCAGGCCGACTAGTGTAAAGCTTCCAGGTCTCTAATAGTACTGACCAGAGCTGCTGCTGTCCAGGCCGACTAGTGCAAAGCTTCCAGGCCTCTAATAGTACTGACCAGAGCTGCTGCTGTCCAACCCGACTAGTGCAAAGCTTCCAGGCCTCTAATAGTACTGACCAGAGCTGCTGCTGTCCAGGTCTCTAATAGTACTGACCAGAGCTGCTGCTGTCCAACCCGACTAGTGCAAAGCTTCCAGGCCTCTAATAGTACTGACCAGAGCTGCTGCTGTCCAACCCGACTAGTGCAAAGCTTCCAGGCCTCTAATAGTACTGACCAGAGCTGCTGCTGTCCAACCCGACTAGTGTAAAGCTTCCAGGCCTCTAATAGTACTGATCAGTGCTGCTGCTGTCCAGGCCGACTAGTGTAAAGCTTCCAGGTCTCTAATAGTACTGACCAGAGCTGCTGCTGTCCAACCCGACTAGTGCAAAGCTTCCAGGCCTCTAATAGTACTGATCAGTGCTGCTGCTGTCCAGGCCGACTAGTGTAAAGCTTCCAGGCCTCTAATAGTACTGACCAGCTGCTGCTGTCCACCCGACTAAAGCTTCCAGGCCTCTAATAGTACGGACCAGAGCTGCTGCTGTCCAGGCCGACTAGTGCAAAGCTTCCAGGCCTCTAATAGTACTGACCAGAGCTGCTGCTGTCCAGGCCGACTAGTGCAAAGCTTCCAGGTCTCTAATAGTACTGACCAGAGCTGCTGCTGTCCAGGCCGACTAGTGCAAAGCTTCCAGGCCTCTAATAGTACTGACCAGAGCTGCTGCTGTCCAGGCCGACTAGTGCAAAGCTTCCAGGCCTCTAATAGTACTGACCAGAGCTGCTGCTGTCCAGGCCGACTAGTGCAAAGCTTCCAGGCCTCTAATAGTACTGACCAGAGCTGCTGCTGTCCAGGCCGACTAGTGCAAAGCTTCCAGGTCTCTAATAGTACTGACCACAGCTGCTGCTGTCCAGGCCGACTAGTGCAAAGCTTCCAGGTCTCTAATAGTACTGACCAGAGCTGCTGCTGTCCAGGCCGACTAGTGCAAAGCTTCCAGGCCTCTAATAGTACTGACCAGAGCTGCTGCTGTCCAGGCCGACTAGTGCAAAGCTTCCAGGTCTCTAATAGTACTGACCAGAGCTGCTGCTGTCCAGGCCGACTAGTGCAAAGCTTCCAGGTCTCTAATAGTACTGACCAGAGCTGCTGCTGTCCAGGCCGACTAGTGTAAAGCTTCCAGGCCTCTAATAGTACTGACCAGAGCTGCTGCTGTCCAGGCCGACTAGTGCAAAGCTTCCAGGTCTCTAATAGTACTGACCAGAGCTGCTGCTGTCCAGGCCGACTAGTGTAAAGCTTCCAGGCCTCTAATAGTACTGACCAGAGCTGCTGCTGTCCAGGCCGACTAGTGCAAAGCTTCCAGGCCTCTAATAGTACTGACCAGAGCTGCTGCTGTCCAGGCCGACTAGTGCAAAGCTTCCAGGTCTCTAATAGTACTGACCAGAGCTGCTGCTGTCCAGGCCGACTAGTGCAAAGCTTCCAGGCCTCTAATAGTACTGACCAGAGCTGCTGCTGTCCAGGCCGACTAGTGCAAAGCTTCCAGGCCTCTAATAGTACTGACCAGAGCTGCTGCTGTCCAGGCCGACTAGTGCAAAGCTTCCAGGCCTCTAATAGTACTGACCAGAGCTGCTGCTGTCCAGGCCGACTAGTGCAAAGCTTCCAGGTCTCTAATAGTACTGACCAGAGCTGCTGCTGTCCAGGCCGACTAGTGCAAAGCTTCCAGGTCTCTAATAGTACTGACCAGAGCTGCTGCTGTCCAGGCCGACTAGTGCAAAGCTTCCAGGCCTCTAATAGTACTGACCAGAGCTGCTGCTGTCCAGGCCGACTAGTGCAAAGCTTCCAGGTCTCTAATAGTACTGACCAGAGCTGCTGCTGTCCAGGCCGACTAGTGCAAAGCTTCCAGGTCTCTAATAGTACTGACCAGAGCTGCTGCTGTCCAGGCCGACTAGTGCAAAGCTTCCAGGCCTCTAATAGTACTGACCAGAGCTGCTGCTGTCCAGGCCGACTAGTGCAAAGCTTCCAGGTCTCTAATAGTACTGACCAGAGCTGCTGCTGTCCAGGCCGACTAGTGCAAAGCTTCCAGGCCTCTAATAGTACTGACCAGAGCTGCTGCTGTCCAGGCCGACTAGTGTAAAGCTTCCAGGCCTCTAATAGTACTGACCAGAGCTGCTGCTGTCCAACCCGACTAGTGCAAAGCTTCCAGGCCTCTAATAGTACTGACCAGAGCTGCTGCTGTCCAGGCCGACTAGTGCAAAGCTTCCAGGTCTCTAATAGTACTGACCAGAGCTGCTGCTGTCCAGGCCGACTAGTGCAAAGCTTCCAGGCCTCTAATAGTACTGACCAGAGCTGCTGCTGTCCAGGCCGACTAGTGTAAAGCTTCCAGGCCTCTAATAGTACTGACCAGAGCTGCTGCTGTCCAACCTGACTAGTGTAAAGCTTCCAGGCCTCTAATAGTACTGACCAGAGCTGCTGCTGTCCAGGCCGACTAGTGCAAAGCTTCCAGACCTCTAATAGTACTGACCAGAGCTGCTGCTGTCCAGGCCGACTAGTGCAAAGCTTCCAGACCTCTAATAGTACTGACCAGAGCTGCTGCTGTCCAGGCCGACTAGTGTAAAGCTTCCAGGCCTCTAATAGTACTGACCAGAGCTGCTGCTGTCCAGGCCGACTAGTGCAAAGCTTCCAGGTCTCTAATAGTACTGACCAGAGCTGCTGCTGTCCAGGCCGACTAGTGCAAAGCTTCCAGGTCTCTAATAGTACTGACCAGAGCTGCTGCTGTCCAGGCCGACTAGTGCAAAGCTTCCAGGTCTCTAATAGTACTGACCAGAGCTGCTGCTGTCCAGGCCGACTAGTGCAAAGCTTCCAGACCTCTAATAGTACTGACCAGAGCTGCTGCTGTCCAGGCCGACTAGTGCAAAGCTTCCAGGCCTCTAATAGTACTGACCAGAGCTGCTGCTGTCCAGGCCTGACTAGTGCAAAGCTTCCAGGCCTCTAATAGTACTGACCAGAGCTGCTGCTGTCCAGGCCGACTAGTGCAAAGCTTCCAGGCCTCTAATAGTACTGACCAGAGCTGCTGCTGTCCAGGCCTGACTAGTGCAAAGCTTCCAGGCCTCTAATAGTACTGACCAGAGCTGCTGCTGTCCAGGCCGACTAGTGCAAAGCTTCCAGGTCTCTAATAGTACTGACCAGAGCTGCTGCTGTCCAGGCCGACTAGTCTTCCAGGCCTCTAATAGTACTGATCAGTGCTGCTGCTGTCCAGGCCGACTAGTGTAAAGCTTCCAGGCCTCTAATAGTACTGACCAGAGCTGCTGCTGTCCAGGCCGACTAGTGCAAAGCTTCCAGGCCTCTAATAGTACTGACCAGAGCTGCTGCTGTCCAGGCCGACTAGTGTAAAGCTTCCAGGCCTCTAATAGTACTGACCAGAGCTGCTGCTGTCCAGCCCGACTAGTGTAAAGCTTCCAGGCCTCTAATAGTACTGATCAGTGCTGCTGCTGTCCAGGCCGACTAGTGTAAAGCTTCCAGGCCTCTAATAGTACTGACCAGAGCTGCTGCTGTCCAACCCGACTAGTGTAAAGCTTCCAGGCCTCTAATAGTACTGACCAGAGCTGCTGCTGTCCAACCCGACTAGTGCAAAGCTTCCAGGCCTCTAATAGTACTGACCAGAGCTGCTGCTGTCCAGGCCGACTAGTGCAAAGCTTCCAGGTCTCTAATAGTACTGACCAGAGCTGCTGCTGTCCAGGCCGACTAGTGCAAAGCTTCCAGGCCTCTAATAGTACTGACCAGAGCAGCTGCTGTCCAGGCCGACTAGTGCAAAGCTTCCAGGCCTCTAATAGTACTGACCAGAGCTGCTGCTGTCCAACCCGACTAGTGCAAAGCTTCCAGGCCTCTAATAGTACTGACCAGAGCTGCTGCTGTCCAGGCCGACTAGTGCAAAGCTTCCAGGTCTCTAATAGTACTGACCAGAGCTGCTGCTGTCCAGGCCGACTAGTGCAAAGCTTCCAGGTCTCTAATAGTACTGACCAGAGCTGCTGCTGTCCAGGCCGACTAGTGCAAAGCTTCCAGGCCTCTAATAGTACTGACCAGAGCTGCTGCTGTCCAGGCCGACTAGTGCAAAGCTTCCAGGTCTCTAATAGTACTGACCAGAGCTGCTGCTGTCCAGGCCGACTAGTGCAAAGCTTCCAGGTCTCTAATAGTACTGACCAGAGCTGCTGCTGTCCAGGCCGACTAGTGCAAAGCTTCCAGGCCTCTAATAGTACTGACCAGAGCTGCTGCTGTCCAGGCCGACTAGTGCAAAGCTTCCAGGTCTCTAATAGTACTGACCAGAGCTGCTGCTGTCCAGGCCGACTAGTGCAAAGCTTCCAGGTCTCTAATAGTACTGACCAGAGCTGCTGCTGTCCAGGCCGACTAGTGCAAAGCTTCCAGGCCTCTAATAGTACTGACCAGAGCTGCTGCTGTCCAGGCCGACTAGTGCAAAGCTTCCAGGTCTCTAATAGTACTGACCAGAGCTGCTGCTGTCCAGGCCGACTAGTGTAAAGCTTCCAGGCCTCTAATAGTACTGACCAGAGCTGCTGCTGTCCAGGCCGACTAGTGCAAAGCTTCCAGGCCTCTAATAGTACTGACCAGAGCTGCTGCTGTCCAGGCCGACTAGTGCAAAGCTTCCAGGCCTCTAATAGTACTGACCAGAGCTGCTGCTGTCCAGGCCGACTAGTGCAAAGCTTCCAGGCCTCTAATAGTACTGACCAGAGCTGCTGCTGTCCAGGCCGACTAGTGTAAAGCTTCCAGGCCTCTAATAGTACTGACCAGAGCTGCTGCTGTCCAACCCGACTAGTGTAAAGCTTCCAGGCCTCTAATAGTACTGACCACAGCTGCTGCTGTCCAGGCCGACTAGTGCAAAGCTTCCAGGCCTCTAATAGTACTGACCAGAGCTGCTGCTGTCCAGCCCGACTAGTGTAAAGCTTCCAGGCCTCTAATAGTACTGACCAGTGCTGCTGCTGTCCAGGCCGACTAGTGTAAAGCTTCCAGGTCTCTAATAGTACTGACCAGAGCTGCTGCTGTCCAGGCCGACTAGTGTAAAGCTTCCAGGCCTCTAATAGTACTGACCAGAGCTGCTGCTGTCCAGGCCGACTAGTGCAAAGCTTCCAGGCCTCTAATAGTACTGACCAGAGCGGCTGCTGTCCAGGCCGACTAGTGCAAAGCTTCCAGGTCTCTAATAGTACTGACCAGAGCTGCTGCTGTCCAGGCCGACTAGTGCAAAGCTTCCAGGCCTCTAATAGTACTGACCAGAGCTGCTGCTGTCCAGGCCGACTAGTGCAAAGCTTCCAGGCCTCTAATAGTACTGACCAGAGCTGCTGCTGTCCAACCCGACTAGTGCAAAGCTTCCAGGCCTCTAATAGTACTGACCAGAGCTGCTGCTGTCCAGGCCGACTAGTGTAAAGCTTCCAGGCCTCTAATAGTACTGACCACAGCTGCTGCTGTCCAGGCCGACTAGTGCAAAGCTTCCAGGTCTCTAATAGTACTGACCAGAGCTGCTGCTGTCCAGGCCGACTAGTGCAAAGCTTCCAGGCCTCTAATAGTACTGACCAGAGCTGCTGCTGTCCAGGCCGACTAGTGCAAAGCTTCCAGGTCTCTAATAGTACTGACCAGAGCTGCTGCTGTCCAGGCCGACTAGTGCAAAGCTTCCAGGTCTCTAATAGTACTGACCAGAGCTGCTGCTGTCCAGGCCTCTAATAGTACTGACCAGAGCTGCTGCTGTCCAACCCGACTAGTGCAAAGCTTCCAGGCCTCTAATAGTACTGACCAGAGCTGCTGCTGTCCAGGCCGACTAGTGTAAAGCTTCCAGGTCTCTAATAGTACTGACCAGAGCTGCTGCTGTCCAGGCCGACTAGTGCAAAGCTTCCAGGCCTCTAATAGTACTGACCAGAGCTGCTGCTGTCCAGGCCGACTAGTGCAAAGCTTCCAGGCCTCTAATAGTACTGACCAGAGCTGCTGCTGTCCAGGCCGACTAGTGTAAAGCTTCCAGGCCTCTAATAGTACTGACCAGAGCTGCTGCTGTCCAACCCGACTAGTTAAAGCTTCCAGGCCTCTAATAGTACTGACCAGAGCTGCTGCTGTCCAGGCCAACTAGTGCAAAGCTTCCAGGTCTCTAATAGTACTGACCAGAGCTGCTGCTGTCCAGGCCGACTAGTGCAAAGCTTCCAGACCTCTAATAGTACTGACCAGAGCTGCTGCTGTCCAGGCCGACTAGTGCAAAGCTTCCAGGCCTCTAATAGTACTGACCAGAGCTGCTGCTGTCCAGGCCGACTAGTGCAAAGCTTCCAGGCCTCTAATAGTACTGACCAGAGCTGCTGCTGTCCAGGCCGACTAGTGCAAAGCTTCCAGGCCTCTAATAGTACTGACCAGAGCTGCTGCTGTCCAACCCGACTAGTGCAAAGCTTCCAGGCCTCTAATAGTACTGACCAGAGCTGCTGCTGTCCAGGCCGACTAGTGCAAAGCTTCCAGGTCTCTAATAGTACTGACCAGAGCTGCTGCTGTCCAGGCCGACTAGTGCAAAGCTTCCAGGTCTCTAATAGTACTGACCAGAGCTGCTGCTGTCCAGGCCGACTAGTGCAAAGCTTCCAGACCTCTAATAGTACTGACCAGAGCTGCTGCTGTCCAGGCCGACTAGTGCAAAGCTTCCAGGCCTCTAATAGTACTGACCAGAGCTGCTGCTGTCCAGGCCGACTAGTGCAAAGCTTCCAGGTCTCTAATAGTACTGACCAGAGCTGCTGCTGTCCAGGCCGACTAGTGCAAAGCTTCCAGGTCTCTAATAGTACTGACCAGAGCTGCTGCTGTCCAGGCCGACTAGTGTAAAGCTTCCAGGCCTCTAATAGTACTGACCAGAGCTGCTGCTGTCCAGGCCGACTAGTGCAAAGCTTCCAGGCCTCTAATAGTACTGACCAGAGCTGCTGCTGTCCAGGCCGACTAGTGCAAAGCTTCCAGGTCTCTAATAGTACTGACCAGAGCTGCTGCTGTCCAGGCCGACTAGTGCAAAGCTTCCAGGTCTCTAATAGTACTGACCAGAGCTGCTGCTGTCCAGGCCGACTAGTGCAAAGCTTCCAGGTCTCTAATAGTACTGACCAGAGCTGCTGCTGTCCAGGCCGACTAGTGCAAAGCTTCCAGGCCTCTAATAGTACTGACCAGAGCTGCTGCTGTCCAGGCCGACTAGTGTAAAGCTTCCAGGTCTCTAATAGTACTGACCAGAGCTGCTGCTGTCCAGGCCGACTAGTGCAAAGCTTCCAGGCCTCTAATAGTACTGACCAGAGCTGCTGCTGTCCAGGCCGACTAGTGCAAAGCTTCCAGGCCTCTAATAGTACTGACCAGAGCTGCTGCTGTCCAGGCCGACTAGTGTAAAGCTTCCAGGTCTCTAATAGTACTGACCAGAGCTGCTGCTGTCCAACCCGACTAGTGTAAAGCTTCCAGGCCTCTAATAGTACTGACCAGAGCTGCTGCTGTCCAGGCCGACTAGTGCAAAGCTTCCAGGCCTCTAATAGTACTGACCAGAGCTGCTGCTGTCCAACCCGACTAGTGTAAAGCTTCCAGGCCTCTAATAGTACTGACCAGTGCTGCTGCTGTCCAGGCCGACTAGTGCAAAGCTTCCAGGCCTCTAATAGTACTGACCAGAGCTGCTGCTGTCCAGGCCGACTAGTGTAAAGCTTCCAGGCCTCTAATAGTACTGACCAGAGCTGCTGCTGTCCAGGCCGACTAGTGTAAAGCTTCCAGGCCTCTAATAGTACTGACCAGAGCTGCTGCTGTCCAACCCGACTAGTGCAAAGCTTCCAGGCCTCTAATAGTACTGACCAGAGCTGCTGCTGTCCAGGCCGACTAGTGCAAAGCTTCCAGGTCTCTAATAGTACTGACCAGAGCTGCTGCTGTCCAGGCCGACTAGTGCAAAGCTTCCAGGTCTCTAATAGTACTGACCAGAGCTGCTGCTGTCCAGGCCGACTAGTGCAAAGCTTCCAGGCCTCTAATAGTACTGACCAGAGCAGCTGCTGTCCAGGCCGACTAGTGCAAAGCTTCCAGGCCTCTAATAGTACTGACCAGAGCTGCTGCTGTCCAACCGACGACTAGTGCAAAGCTTCCAGGCCTCTAATAGTACTGACCAGAGCTGCTGCTGTCCAGGCCGACTAGTGTAAAGCTTCCAGGTCTCTAATAGTACTGACCACAGCTGCAGCTGTCCAGGCCGACTAGTGCAAAGCTTCCAGGTCTCTAATAGTACTGACCAGAGCTGCTGCTGTCCAGGCCGACTAGTGCAAAGCTTCCAGGCCTCTAATAGTACTGACCAGAGCTGCTGCTGTCCAACCTGTCTAGTGTAAAGCTTCCAGGCCTCTAATAGTACTGACCAGAGCTGCTGCTGTCCAACCCGACTAGTGTAAAGCTTCCAGGCCTCTAATAGTACTGACCAGAGCTGCTGCTGTCCAACCGACTAGTGCAAAGCTTCCAGGCCTCTAATAGTACTGACCAGAGCTGCTGCTGTCCAGGCCGACTAGTGCAAAGCTTCCAGGTCTCTAATAGTACTGACCAGAGCTGCTGCTGTCCAGGCCGACTAGTGTAAAGCTTCCAGGCCTCTAATAGTACTGACCAGAGCTGCTGCTGTCCAGGCCGACTAGTGCAAAGCTTCCAGGCCTCTAATAGTACTGACCAGAGCTGCTGCTGTCCAGGCCGACTAGTGCAAAGCTTCAGGTCTCTAATAGTACTGACCAGAGCTGCTGCTGTCCAGGCCGACTAGTGCAAAGCTTCCAGGCCTCTAATAGTACTGACCAGAGCTGCTGCTGTCCAGGCCGACTAGTGCAAAGCTTCCAGGTCTCTAATAGTACTGACCAGAGCTGCTGCTGTCCAGGCCGACTAGTGCAAAGCTTCCAGGCCTCTAATAGTACTGACCAGAGCTGCTGCTGTCCAGGCCGACTAGTGTAAAGCTTCCAGGCCTCTAATAGTACTGACCACAGCTGCTGCTGTCCAACCCGACTAGTGCAAAGCTTCCAGGCCTCTAATAGTACTGACCAGAGCTGCTGCTGTCCAGGCCGACTAGTGCAAAGCTTCCAGGCCTCTAATAGTACTGACCAGAGCTGCTGCTGTCCAGGCCGACTAGTGCAAAGCTTCCAGGTCTCTAATAGTACTGACCAGAGCTGCTGCTGTCCAGGCCGACTAGTGTAAAGCTTCCAGGTCTCTAATAGTACTGACCAGAGCTGCTGCTGTCCAGGCCGACTAGTGTAAAGCTTCCAGGCCTCTAATAGTACTGACCAGAGCTGCTGCTGTCCAGGCCGACTAGTGCAAAGCTTCCAGGCCTCTAATAGTACTGACCAGAGCTGCTGCTGTCCAGGCCGACTAGTGCAAAGCTTCCAGGTCTCTAATAGTACTGACCAGTGCTGCTGCTGTCCAGGCCGACTAGTGCAAAGCTTCCAGGTCTCTAATAGTACTGACCAGAGCTGCTGCTGTCCAGGCTGACTAGTGCAAAGCTTCCAGGCCTCTAATAGTACTGATCAGTGCTGCTGCTGTCCAGGCCGACTAGTGTAAAGCTTCCAGGTCTCTAATAGTACTGACCAGTGCTGCTGCTGTCCAACCCGACTAGTGCAAAGCTTCCAGGCCTCTAATAGTACTGACCAGAGCTGCTGCTGTCCAGGCCGACTAGTGCAAAGCTTCCAGGTCTCTAATAGTACTGACCAGAGCTGCTAATGCTGTCCAGGCTGACTAGTGCAAAGCTTCCAGGTCTCTAATAGTACTGACCAGAGCTGCTGCTGTCCAGGCCGACTAGTGCAAAGCTTCCAGGTCTCTAATAGTACTGACCAGAGCTGCTGCTGTCCAGGCCGACTAGTGCAAAGCTTCCAGGCCTCTAATAGTACTGACCAGAGCTGCTGCTGTCCAGGCCGACTAGTGCAAAGCTTCCAGGTCTCTAATAGTACTGACCAGAGCTGCTGCTGTCCAGGCCGACTAGTGCAAAGCTTCCAGGTCTCTAATAGTACTGACCAGAGCTGCTGCTGTCCAGGCCGACTAGTGTAAAGCTTCCAGGCCTCTAATAGTACTGACCAGAGCTGCTGCTGTCCAGGCCGACTAGTGCAAAGCTTCCAGGTCTCTAATAGTACTGACCAGAGCTGCTGCTGTCCAGGCCGACTAGTGCAAAGCTTCCAGGTCTCTAATAGTACTGACCAGAGCTGCTGCTGTCCAGGCCGACTAGTGCAAAGCTTCCAGGTCTCTAATAGTACTGACCAGAGCTGCTGCTGTCCAGGCCGACTAGTGCAAAGCTTCCAGGCCTCTAATAGTACTGACCAGAGCTGCTGCTGTCCAGGCCTGACTAGTGCAAAGCTTCCAGGCCTCTAATAGTACTGACCAGAGCTGCTGCTGTCCAGGCCGACTAGTGCAAAGCTTCCAGGTCTCTAATAGTACTGACCAGTGCTGCTGCTGTCCAGGCCGACTAGTGCAAAGCTTCCAGGTCTCTAATAGTACTGACCAGTGCTGCTGCTGTCCAGGCCGACTAGTGCAAAGCTTCCAGGTCTCTAATAGTACTGACCAGAGCTGCTGCTGTCCAGGCCGACTAGTGCAAAGCTTCCAGGTCTCTAATAGTACTGACCAGAGCTGCTGCTGTCCAGGCCTGACTAGTGTAAAGCTTCCAGGTCTCTAATAGTACTGACCAGAGCTGCTGCTGTCCAGGCCGACTAGTGCAAAGCTTCCAGGCCTCTAATAGTACTGACCAGAGCTGCTGCTGTCCAAACCTGACTAGTGCAAAGCTTCCAGGCCTCTAATAGTACTGACCAGAGCTGCTGCTGTCCAGGCCGACTAGTGTAAAGCTTCCAGGTCTCTAATAGTACTGACCAGAGCTGCTGCTGTCCAACCCGACTAGTGTAAAGCTTCCAGGCCTCTAATAGTACTGATCAGTGCTGCTGCTGTCCAGGCCGACTAGTGTAAAGCTTCCAGGCCTCTAATAGTACTGACCAGAGCTGCTGCTGTCCAACCCGACTAGTGTAAAGCTTCCAGGCCTCTAATAGTACTGATCAGTGCTGCTGCTGTCCAGGCCGACTAGTGTAAAGCTTCCAGGCCTCTAATAGTACTGACCAGAGCTGCTGCTGTCCAACCCGACTAGTGTAAAGCTTCCAGGCCTCTAATAGTACTGATCAGTGCTGCTGCTGTCCAGGCCGACTAGTGAAAAGCTTCCAGGCCTCTAATAGTACTGACCAGAGCTGCTGCTGTCCAACCCGACTAGTGTAAAGCTTCCAGGCCTCTAATAGTACTGACCAGAGCTGCTGCTGTCCAACCCGACTAGTGCAAAGCTTCCAGGCCTCTAATAGTACTGACCAGAGCTGCTGCTGTCCAGGCCGACTAGTGCAAAGCTTCCAGGTCTCTAATAGTACTGACCAGAGCTGCTGCTGTCCAGGCCGACTAGTGCAAAGCTTCCAGGCCTCTAATAGTACTGACCAGAGCTGCTGCTGTCCAGGCCGACTAGTGCAAAGCTTCCAGGCCTCTAATAGTACTGACCAGAGCTGCTGCTGTCCAACCCGACTAGTGCAAAGCTTCCAGGCCTCTAATAGTACTGACCAGAGCTGCTGCTGTCCAGGCCGACTAGTGTAAAGCTTCCAGGTCTCTAATAGTACTGACCACAGCTGCAGCTGTCCAGGCCGACTAGTGCAAAGCTTCCAGGTCTCTAATAGTACTGACCAGAGCTGCTGCTGTCCAGGCCGACTAGTGCAAAGCTTCCAGGCCTCTAATAGTACTGACCAGAGCTGCTGCTGTCCAGGCCGACTAGTGCAAAGCTTCCAGGTCTCTAATAGTACTGACCAGAGCTGCTGCTGTCCAGGCCGACTAGTGCAAAGCTTCCAGGTCTCTAATAGTACTGACCAGAGCTGCTGCTGTCCAGGCCGACTAGTGTAAAGCTTCCAGGCCTCTAATAGTACTGACCAGAGCTGCTGCTGTCCAGGCCGACTAGTGCAAAGCTTCCAGGTCTCTAATAGTACTGACCAGAGCTGCTGCTGTCCAGGCCGACTAGTGCAAAGCTTCCAGGTCTCTAATAGTACTGACCAGAGCTGCTGCTGTCCAGGCCGACTAGTGCAAAGCTTCCAGGCCTCTAATAGTACTGACCAGAGCTGCTGCTGTCCAGGCCGACTAGTGCAAAGCTTCCAGGTCTCTAATAGTACTGACCAGAGCTGCTGCTGTCCAGGCCGACTAGTGTAAAGCTTCCAGGCCTCTAATAGTACTGACCAGAGCTGCTGCTGTCCAGGCCGACTAGTGCAAAGCTTCCAGGCCTCTAATAGTACTGACTAGTGCTGCTGCTGTCCAGGCCGACTAGTGCAAAGCTTCCAGGTCTCTAATAGTACTGACTAGTGCTGCTGCTGTCCAGGCCGACTAGTGCAAAGCTTCCAGGTCTCTAATAGTACTGACTAGTGCTGCTGCTGTCCAGGCCGACTAGTGCAAAGCTTCCAGGTCTCTAATAGTACTGACCAGAGCTGCAAAGCTTCCAGGTCTCTAATAGTACTGACTAGTGCAAAGCTTCCAGGTCTCTAATAGTACTGACTAGTGCTGCTGCTGTCCAGGCCGACTAGTGCAAAGCTTCCAGGTCTCTAATAGTACTGACCAGAGCTGCTGCTGTCCAGGCCGACTAGTGCAAAGCTTCCAGGCCTCTAATAGTACTGACCAGAGCTGCTGCTGTCCAGGCCGACTAGTGCAAAGCTTCCAGGTCTCTAATAGTACTGACCAGAGCTGCTGCTGTCCAGGCCGACTAGTGCAAAGCTTCCAGGTCTCTAATAGTACTGACCAGAGCTGCTGCTGTCCAGGCCGACTAGTGTAAAGCTTCCAGGCCTCTAATAGTACTGACCAGAGCTGCTGTCCAGGCCGACTAGTGCAAAGCTTCCAGGTCTCTAATAGTACTGACCAGAGCTGCTGCTGTCCAGGCCGACTAGTGCAAAGCTTCCAGGCTCTAATAGTACTGACCAGAGCTGCTGTCCAACGACTGTCCAGGCCGACTAGTGCAAAGCTTCCAGGTCTCTAATAGTACTGACCAGAGCTGCAGCTGTCCAGGCCGACTAGTGTAAAGCTTCCAGGCCTCTAATAGTACTGACCAGAGCTGCTGCTGTCCAGGCCGACTAGTGCAAAGCTTCCAGGCCTCTAATAGTACTGACCAGTGCTGCTGCTGTCCAGGCCGACTAGTGCAAAGCTTCCAGGTCTCTAATAGTACTGACCAGAGCTGCTGCTGTCCAGGCCGACTAGTGCAAAGCTTCCAGGTCTCTAATAGTACTGACTAGAGCTGCTGCTGTCCAGGCCGACTAGTGCAAAGCTTCCAGGTCTCTAATAGTACTGACCAGAGCTGCTGCTGTCCAGGCCGACTAGTGCAAAGCTTCCAGGTCTCTAATAGTACTGACCAGAGCTGCTGCTGTCCAGGCCGACTAGTGCAAAGCTTCCAGGTCTCTAATAGTACTGACCAGTGCTGCTGCTGTCCAGGCCGACTAGTGCAAAGCTTCCAGGTCTCTAATAGTACTGACCAGAGCTGCTGCTGTCCAGGCCGACTAGTGTAAAGCTTCCAGGCCTCTAATAGTACTGACCAGAGCTGCTGCTGTCCAGGCCGACTAGTGCAAAGCTTCCAGGTCTCTAATAGTACTGACCAGAGCGGCTGCTGTCCAGGCCGACTAGTGCAAAGCTTCCAGGTCTCTAATAGTACTGACCAGAGCTGCTGCTGTCCAGGCCGACTAGTGCAAAGCTTCCAGGCCTCTAATAGTACTGACCAGAGCTGCTGCTGTCCAGGCCGACTCAGTGCAAAGCTTCCAGGCCTCTAATAGTACTGACCAGAGCTGCTGCTTTCCAGGCCGACTAGTGCAAAGCTTCCAGGCCTCTAATAGTACTGACCAGAGCTGCTGCTTTCCAGGCCGACTAGTGCAAAGCTTCCAGGCCTCTAATAGTACTGACCAGAGCTGCTGCTTTCCAGGCCGACTAGTGCAAAGCTTCCAGGCCTCTAATAGTACTGACCAGAGCTGCTGCTTTCCAGGCCGACTAGTGTAAAGCTTCCAGGCCTCTAATAGTACTGACCAGAGCTGCTGCTTTCCAGGCCGACTAGTGCAAAGCTTCCAGGCCTCTAATAGTACTGACCAGAGCTGCTGCTGTCCAGGCCGACTAGTGCAAAGCTTCCAGGCCTCTAATAGTACTGACCAGAGCTGCTGCTGTCCAGGCCGACTAGTGTAAAGCTTCCAGGCCTCTAATAGTACTGACCAGAGCTGCTGCTGTCCAGGCCGACTAGTGCAAAGCTTCCAGGTCTCTAATAGTACTGACCAGAGCTGCTGCTGTCCAGGCCGACTAGTGCAAAGCTTCCAGGCCTCTAATAGTACTGACCAGAGCTGCTGCTGTCCAGGCCGACTAGTGCAAAGCTTCCAGGTCTCTAATAGTACTGACAGAGCTGCTGCTGTCCAGGCCGACTAGTGTAAAGCTTCCAGGCCTCTAATAGTACTGACCAGAGCTGCTGCTGTCCAGGCTGGACTAGTGCAAAGCTTCCAGGCCTCTAATAGTACTGACTAGTGCTGCTGTCCAGGCCGACTAGTGCAAAGCTTCCCAGGTCTCTAATAGTACTGACTAGTGCTGCTGCTGTCCAGGCCGACTAGTGCAAAGCTTCCAGGTCTCTAATAGTACTGACTAGTGCTGCTGCTGTTCAGGCCGACTAGTGCAAAAGCTTCCAGGTCTCTAATAGTACTGACCAGAGCTGCTGTCCAGGCCGACTAGTGCAAAGCTTCCAGGTCTCTAATAGTACTGACCAGAGCTGCTGCTGTCCAGGCCCATTAGTGTAAAGCTTCCAGGTCTCTAATAGCACTGACCAGAGCTGCTGCTGTCCAGGCCGACTAGTGCAAAGCTTCCAGGTCTCTAATAGTACTGACCAGAGCTGCTGCTGTCCAGGCCGACTAGTGTAAAGCTTCCAGGCCTCTAATAGTACTGACCAGAGCTGCTGCTGTCCAGGCCAACCAGTGCAAAGCTTCCAGGTCTCTAATAGTACTGACCAGAGCGGCTGCTGTCCAGGCCGACTAGTGCAAAGCTTCAGGTCTCTAATAGTACTGACCAGAGCTGCTGCTGTCCAGGCCGACTAGTGCAAAGCTTCCAGGCCTCTAATAGTACTGACCAGAGCTGCTGCTTTCCAGGCCGACTAGTGTACAGCTTCCAGGCCTCTAATAGTACCTGACCAGAGCTGCTGCTTTCCAGGCCGACTAGTGCAAAGCTTAGGCCTCTAATAGTACTGACCAGAGCTGCTGCTTTCCAGGCCGACTAGTGCAAAGCTTCCAGGCCTCTAATAGTACTGACCAGAGCTGCTGCTGTCCAGGCCGACTAGTGCAAAGCTTCCAGGCCTCTAATAGTACTGACCAGAGCTGCTGCTTTCCAGGCCGACTAGTGTAAAGCTTCCAGGCCTCTAATAGTACTGACCAGAGCTGCCGTTTGCGCTAGCAAAGCTTCCAGGCTCTAATAGTACTGACCAGAGCTGCTGCTTTCAGGCCGACTAGTGCAAAGCTTCCAGGCCTCTAATAGTACTGACCAGAGCTGCTGCTTTCCAGGCCGACTAGTGCAAAGCTTCCAGGTCTCTAATAGTACTGACCAGAGCTGCTGCTTCCAGGCCGACTAGTGTAAAGCTTCCAGGCCTCTAATAGTACTGACCAGAGCTGCTGTCCAGGCCGACTAGTGCAAAGCTTCCAGGCCTCTAATAGTACTGACCAGAGCTGCTGCTGTCCAGGCCGACTAGTGTAAAGCTTCCAGGCTCCTAATAGTACTGACCAGAGCTGCTGCTGTCCAGGCCGACTAGTGC